>NW_027332372.1:39957-84957 GCF_958299795.1 Porites lutea | reverse complement strand
TTTTATCGCCTACAAAGGCGTTTTTTTGTTCTAGAATATCGTAAAGGATATTTTTCAGGTTTATATTGCCAAAAAAAAAGGTTGAAAAATGGCCATTTTTGGACCAAAACCATGGGTTAACCCCTTTTGAGAAATGTCAATTTTTCGACTTTTTGAACTTCTTGCTTTTATAGCCTAGAAAGGCGTTTTTTCGTTCTAGAATATCGTAAACGATATTTTCCTGGCCTATATTGCCGAAAAAAAAAAGTTGGAAAAATGGCCATTTTTGGACCAAAACCATGGATTAACCCCTTTGGAAAAATGTCAATTTTTCGACTGTTTAAACTTCTTGTTTTTATAGCCTAGAAAGGCGTTTTTTCGTTCTAGAATATCGTGAACGATATTTTCCAGGCCTATATTGCCTAAACAAAAAAAGTGGGAAAAATGTCCATTTTTGGACCAAAACCATGGGTTAACCCCTTTGGAAAAATGTCAATTTTTCGACTGTTTGAACTTCTTGTTTTTATATCCTAGAAACGCGTTCTTTTCTTCTAGAATATCGTAGAAGATTTTTTCCAGGCCTATATTCCCTAAAAAGAAAAGTTGGAAAAAAGGCCATTTTTGGACCAAAACCATGGGTTAACCCCTTTGGAAAAATGTCAATTTTTCGACTTTTTCAACTTTTTGTTTTTATTGCCTAAAAAGGCGTTTTTTCGTTCTAGAATATCGTAAAGGATATTTTTCGGGCCTATATTGCCTAAAAAAAAGTTTGAAAAATGGCTATTTTTGGTCCAAAACCATGGGTTAACCCCTTTGGAAAAATGTCAATTTTTCTACTTTTTGAACTTCTTGTTTTTATAGCCTAGAAAGGCGTTTTTTCGTTCTAGAATATCGTAAAGGATATTTTCCAGGGCTATATTTCCTAAAAAAAAAAAGTTGGAAAAATTTCCATTTTTGGACCAAAACCATGGGTTAACCCCTTGGGAAAAATGTCAATTTTTCGACTTTTTGAACTTCTTCTTTTTATAGCCTAGAAAAGCGTTTTTTCGTTCTAGAATATCGTAAACGATATTTTCCAAGCCTATATTGCCTAAAAAAAAAAGTTGGAAAAATGTCCATTTTTGGACCAAAACCATGGGTTAACCCCTTTGGAATAAAGTCAATTTTCCCACTTTTTGAATTTCCTGTTTTTATAGCCTAGAAAGGCGTTTTTTCGTTCTAGAATATCGTAAAGGATATTTTTCAGGTCTATATTGCCTGAATAAAAAAAGTTGGTAAACTGTCCATTTTTGCACCAAAACCATGGGTTAGCCCCTTTGGAAAAATGTCAATTTTTCGACTGTTTGAACTTCATATTTTTATAGCCTAGACAGGCGTTTTTTTGTTCTAGAATATCGTAAAGGATATTTTCCAGGCAAATATTGGCTAAAAAAAAAAAGTTAGAAAAATGGTAATTTTTGGACCAAAACCATGGGTTAACCGCTTTGGAAAAATGTCAATTTTTCGACTTTTTGAACTTCTTGTTTTTATAGCCTAGAAAGAAGTTCTTTCGTTCTAGAATATCGTAAAGGATATTTTGCAGGCCTACATTGCCTAAAAAAAAAAAGGTGGAAAAATGTCCATTTTTGGACCAAAACCATGGGTTAACCCCTTTGGAAAAATGTCAATTTTTCGACTCTTTGAACTTCTTGTTTTTATAGCCTAGAAAGGCGTTTTTTTCGTTCTAGAATATCGTAAAGGATATTTGCCAGGCCTATATTGCCTGAAAAAAAAAAGTTGGAAAAATGTCAATTTTTGGACAAAAACCATGGATTAACCCCTTTGGAAAAATGTCAATTTTTCGACTGTTTGAACTTCTTGTTTTTATAGCCTAGAAAGGCGTTTTTTCGTTCTAGAATATCGTAAACGATATTTTCCAGGCCTATATTGCCTAAAAAAAAAAACTTGGAAAAATGTCCATTTTTGGACCAAAACCATGGGTTAACCCCTTTGGAAAAATGTCAATTTTTCGACTGTTTGAACTTCTTGTTTTTATAGCCGAGAAAGGACTTTTTTCGTTCTAGATTATCGTAAAGGATACACTCCAGGCCTATATTGCCTAAAAAAAAAGTTAAAAAAATGGCCATTTTTGGACCAAAACCATGGGTTAATCCCTTTGGAAAAATGTCAATTTTTCAACTTTTTGAACTTCATGTTTTTATAGCCTAGAAAAGCGTTTTTTTGGTCTAGAATATCGTAAAGGATATTTTCCAGGGCTATATTGCCTAAAAAAAAAAAGTTGGAAAAATGGCCATTTTTGGACTAAAACCATGGGTTAATCCCTTTGGAAAAAGTTCAATTTTTCAACTTTTTGAACTTCATGTTTTTATAGCCTAGAAAAGCGCTTTTTCGTTCTAGAATATCGTAAACGATATTTTCCAGGCCTATATTGCTTAAAAAAAAAAGTTGGAAAAATGGCCATTTTTGGACTAAAACCATGGGTTAATCCCTTTGGAAAAATGTCAATTTTTCAACTTTTTGAACTTCATGTTTTTATAGCCTAGAAAGGCCTTTTTTCGTTCTCGATTATCGTAAAGGATATTTTCCTGGCCTATATTGCCTAACATAAAAAAGTTGGAAAAATGGCCATTTTTGGACCAAAACCATGGGTTAACCCCTTTGGAAAAATGTCAGTTTTTCGACTTTTTGAACTTCTTGTTTTTATAGCCTAGAAAGGCGTTTTTTCGTTCTAGAACATCGTAAAGGATATTTTCCAGGCCTATATTGCCTAAAAAAAAAAGTAGGAAAAATGGCCATTTTTGGACCAAAACCATGGGTTAACCCCTTTGGAAAAATGTCAATTTTTAGACTTTTTGAACGTCTTGTTTTTATAGCCTAGAAAGGCGTTTTTTCGTTCTAGAATATCGTAAACGATATTTTCCTGGCCTATATTGCCTAAAAAAAAAAGTTGAAAAAAGGCCATTTTTGGACCGAAACCATGGGTTAACCCCTTTGAAAAAATGTCATTTTTTCGACTTTTTGAACGTCTTGTTTTCATAGCCTAGAGAGGTGTTTGTTCGTTCTAGAATATCGTAAAGGATATTTTCCAGGCCTATATTGCCTAAAAAAAAAATTTTGAAAAAGGGCTATTTTTCAACCAAAACCATGGGTTAACCCCTTTGGAAAAATTTCAATTTTCGACTTTTTGAACTTCTTGTTTTTATAGCCTAGAAAGGCGTTTTTTCGTTCTAGAATATCCTAAACGATATTTTCCTGGCCTATATTGCCGAAAAAAAAAAAGTTGGAAAAATGGCCATTTTTGGAACTAAAACCATAGGTTAACCCCTTTGGAAAAATGTCAATTTTTCACCTTTTGAACGTCTTGTTTTTATAGCCTAGAAAGGCGTTTTTTCGTTCTAGAATATCGTAAAGGATATTTTCCAGGCATATATTGCCTAAAAAAAAAAAGTTAAAAAAATAGCTATTTTTCGACGAAAACCATGGGTTAACCCCTTTGGAAAAATGTCAGTTTTTCGACTTTTGAACTTCTTGTTTTTATAGGCTAGAAAGGCGTTTTTTCGTTCTACAACATCGTAAAGGATATTTTCCAGGCCTATATTGCCTAAAAAAAAAAGTAGGAAAAATGGCCATTTTTGGACCAAAACAATGGGTTAACCCCTTTGGAAAAATGTCAATTTTTAGACTTTTTGAACGTCTTGTTTTTATAGCCTAGAAAGGCGTTTTTTCGTTCTAGAATATCGTAAACGATATTTTCCTGGCCTATATTGCCTAAAAAAAAAATTTGGAAAAAAGGCCATTTTTGGACCAAAACCATGGGTTAACCCCTTTGGAAAAATGTCAATTTTTCGACTTTTTGAACGTCTTGTTTTTATAGCCTAGAGAGGTGTTTTTCGTTCTAGAATATCCTAAAGGATATTTTCCAGGCATATATTGCCTAAAAAAAAAAAGTTAAAAAAATAGCAATTTTTCGACGAAAACCATGGGTTAACCTCTTTGGAAAAATGTCAGTTTTCGACTTTTTGAACTTCTTGTTTTTATAGGCTAGAAAGGCGTTTTTTCGTTCTACAACATCGTAAACGATATTTTCCTGGCCTATATTGCCGGAAAAAAATAGTGGGAAAAATGGCCATTTTTGGACCAAAACCATGGGTTAACCCCTTTGGAAAAATGTCAATTTTTCGACTTTTTAAACGTCTTGTTTTTATAGCCTAGAAGGGCGTTTTTTCGTTCTAGAATATGGTAAAGAATATTTTCCAGGCCTATATTGGCTAAAAAAAAAAATTTGAAAAAGGGCTATTTTTGGACCAAAACCATCGGTTAACCCCTTTGGAAAAATGTCAATTTTCTCTAATGTTTGAACTTCTTGTTTTTATAGCCTAGAAAGGCATTTTTTCGTTCTGGAATATCGTAAACGATATAATCCTGGCCTATGTTGCCGAAAAAAAAAAGTTGGAAAAATGGTCATTTTTGGACTAAAACCATGGGTTAACCCCTTTGGAAAAATGTCAATTTTTCAACTTTTTGAACGTATTGTTTTTATAGCCTAGAAAGGCCTTTTTTCGTGCTACATTATCGTAAAGGATATTTTCCAGCCCTATATTGCCTAAAAAAAAAAGTAGGAAAAATGGCCATTTTTCGACCAAAACCATGGTTAACCCCTTTGGAAAAATGTCAATTTTTCGACTTTTTGAACTTCTTGCTTTTATAGCCTAGAAAGGCGTTTTTTCGTTCTAGAACATCGTAAACGATATTTTCCTGGCCTATATTGCCGAAAAAAAAAAGTGGGAAAAATGGTCATTTTTGGACCAAAACCATGGGTTAACCCCTTTGGAAAAATGTCAATTTTTCGACTTTTAAACGTCTTGTTTTTATAGCCTAGAAGGGCGTTTTTTCGTTCTAGAATATGGTAAAGAATATTTTCCAGGCCTATATTGGCTAAAAAAAAAAATTTTGAAAAAGGGCTATTTTTGGACCAAAACCATCGGTTAACCCCTTTGGAAAAATGTCAATTTTTCTAATGTTTGAACTTCTTGTTTTTATAGCCTAGAAAGGCATTTTTTCGTTCTCGAATATCGTAAACGATATAATCCTGCCCTATATTGCCGAAAAAAAAAAGTTGGAAAAATGGTCATTTTTGGACTAAAACCATGGGTTAACCCCTTTGGAAAAATTTCAATTTTTCAACTTTTTGAACTTCTTGTTTTTATAGCCTAGAAAAGCGTTTTTTCGTTCTAGAATATTGTAAGGATATTTTCCAGGCCTATATTGCCTAAAAAAAAGTTTGAAAAATGGCTATTTTTAGGCAAAAACCATGGTTTAACCCCTTTGGAAGAATGTCAATTTTTCGACTTTTGAACTTCTTGTTTTTATAGCCTAGAAAGGCGTTTTTTCGTTCTAGAATATCGTAAAGGATATTTTCCAGGGCTATATTGCCTAAAAAAAAAAAGTTGGAAAAATAGCCATTTTTGGACCAAAACCATGGGTTAACCCGTTTCGGAAAATGACAATTTTTCGACTTTTTGAACTTCTTGTTTTTATAGCCTAGAAAGCCCTTTTTTCCTTCTAGATTATCGTAAAGGATATTTTCCAGGCCTATATTGCCTAAAAAAAAAAGTTGGAAAAATGGCCATTTTTGGACCAAAACCATGGGTTAACCCCTTTGGAAAAATATCAATTTTTCGACTGTTTGAACTTCTTGCTTTTATAGCCTAGAAAGGCGTTTTTTCGTTCTAGAATATCGTAAACAATATTTTCCTGGCCTATATTGCCGAAAAAAAAAAGTTGGAAAAATGTCAATTTTTCGACTTTTTGAACGTCTTGTTTTTATAGCCTAGAAAGGCGTTTTTTCGTTCTAGAATATCGTAAAGGATATTTTCCAGGGCTGTATTGCCTAAAAAAAAAAAGTTGGAAAAATGGCCATTTTTGGACCAAAACCATGGCTTAACCCCTTTGAAAAAATGATAATTTTTCGACTGTTGGATTTTCATGTTTTAAAGCCTGCAAAGGCGTTTTTTCGTTCTAGAATGTCGTAAAGAATATTTTCCAGGCCTATATTGCCTAAAACAAAAAGATTGGAAAAATAGCCATTTTAGGACCAAAACCATGGGTTAACCCCTTTGGAAAAATGTCAATTTTTCGACTTTTTGAACTTCTTGCTTTTATAGCCTAGAAAGGCGTTTTTTCGTTCAACAATATCGTAAAGGATATTTTTCAGGGCTGTATTGCCCAAAAAAAAAAAAGGTTCGAAAAATGTCCATTTTTGAACCAAAACCATGGGTTAACCCCTTTGGAAAAATGTCAATTTTTCTACTCTTTGAACTTCTTGTTTTTATAGCCTAGAAAGGCGTTTTTTCGTTCTAGAATATCTTAAAGGATATTTTCCAGGCCTATATTGCCTAGAAAAAAAGTTGGAAAAATGTCCATTTTTGGACCAAAACCATGGGTTAACCCCTTTGGAAAAATGTCAATTTTTCGACTGTTTGAACTTCTTGTTTTTATCGCCTAGAAAGGCGTTTTTTCGTTCTAGAATATCGTAAAGGATATTTTTCAGGTTTATATTGCCAAAAAAAAAGGTTGAAAAATGGCAATTTTTGGACCAAAACCATGGGTTAACCCCTTTTGAAAAATGTCAATTTTTCGACTCTTTGAACTTCCCGTTTTTATAGGCTAGAAAGGCGTTTTTTCGTTCTAGAATATCGTAAAGGATATTTTCCAGGGCTATATTGCCAAAAAAAAAAAGTTGGAAAAATGTCCATTTTTGGACCATAACCATGGGTTAACCTCTTTGGAAAAATGTCAATTTTTCCACTTTAGAAACTTCTTGTTTTTATAGCCTAGAAAGGCCTTTTTTCGTACTAGAATATCGTAAAGGATATTTTCCAGGGCAGTATTGCCTAAAAAAAAAAAGTTGGAAAAATGTCCATTTTTGGACCAAAACCATGGGTTAACCCCTTTGGAAAAATGTCAATTTTTTGACTTTTTGAACTTCTTGTTTTTATAGCCTAGAAAGGCGTTTTTTCGTTCTAGAATATTGTAAAGGATATTTTCCACGCCTATATAGCCAAAAAAAAAAAGTTGGAAAAATGGCCATTTTTGGACCAAAACCATGGGTTAACCCCTTTGGAAAAATGTCAATTTTTCGACTTTTTGAACTTCTTGCTTTTATAGCCAAAGGCGTTTTTTCGTTCTAGAATATCGTAAACGATATTTTCCTGGCCTATATTGCCGAAAAAAAAAAGTTGGAAAAATGGCCATTTTTGGACCAAAACCATGGGTTAACCCCTTTGGAAAAATGTCAATTTTTCGACTTTTTGAACGTCTTGTTTTTATAGCCTAGAAAGGCGTTTTTTCGTTCAACAATATCGTAAAGGATATTTTCCAGGGCTGTATTGCCTAAAAAAAAAAAGATGGAAAAATGGCCATTTTTGGACCAAAACCATGGGTTAACCCCTTTGGAAAAATGTCAATTTTTCGACTCTTTGACCTTCTTCTTTTTATAGCCTAGCAAACCGTTTTTTCGTTCTAGAATATCTTAAAGGATATTTTCCAGGCCTATATTGCCTAGAAAAAAAGTTGGAAAAATGTCCATTTTTGGACCAAAACCATGGGTTAACCCCTTTGGAAAAATGTCAATTTTTCGACTGTTTGAACTTCTTGATTTTAAAGTCTAGAAAGGCGTTTTTTCGTTCAAGAATATCGTAAACGATATTTTCCTGGCCTATATTACCGAAAAAAAAAAGTTGGAAAAATGGCCATTTTTGGACCAAAACCATGGGTTAACCCCTTTGGAAAAATGTCAATTTTTCGACTATTTGAACTTCTTGTTTTTATCGCCTACAAAGGCGTTTTTTTGTTCTAGAATATCGTAAAGGATATTTTTCAGGTTTATATTGCCAAAAAAAAGGTTGAAAAATGGCCATTTTTGGACCAAAACCATGGGTTAACCCCTTTGGAAAAATGTCAAGTTTTCGACTTTTTAAACGTCTTGTTTTTATAGCCTAGAAAGGCGTTTTTTCGTTCTAGAATATCGTAAACGATACTTTCCTGGCCTATATTGCCGAAAAAAAAAAAGTTGGAAAAACGGGCATTTTTGGACCAAAACCATGGGTTAACCCCTTTGGAAAAATGTCAATTTTTCGACTTTTTGAACGTCTTGTTTTTATAGCCCAGAAAGGCGTTTTTTCGTTCTAGAATATCGTAAAGGATATTTGCCAGGCCTATATTGCCTAAAAAAAAAAAGTGGGAAAAATGGCCATTTTTGGACCAAAACCATGGGTTAACCCCTTTGGAAAAATGTCAATTTTTCAACTTTTTGAACTTCTTGCTTTTATAGCCTAGAAAGGCCTTTTTTCGTTCTAGAATATCGTTAAGGATATTTTCCAGGCCTATATTGCCGGAAAAAAAAAGTAGGAAAAAGTGGCCATTTATGGATCAAAACCATGGGTTAAGCCCTTTGGAAAAATGTCAATTTTTCGACTTTTTGAACGTCTTGTTTTTATAGCCTAGAAAGGCGTTTTTTCGTTCAACAATATCGTAAAGGATATTTTCCAGGGCTGTATTGCCCAAAAAAAAAAAAGGTTCGAAAAATGTCCATTTTTGAACCAAAACCATGGGTTAACCCCTTTGGAAAAATGTCAATTTTTCTACTCTTTGAACTTCTTGTTTTTATAGCCTAGAAAGGCGTTTTTTCGTTCTAGAATATCTTAAAGGATATTTTCCAGGCCTATATTGCCTAGAAAAAAAGTTGGAAAAATGTCCATTTTTGGACCAAAACCATGGGTTAACCCCTTTGGAAAAATGTCAATTTTTCGACTGTTTGAACTTCTTGTTTTTAAAGCCTAGAAAGGCGTTTTTTCGTTCAAGAATATCGTAATATTTTCCTGGCCTATATTACCGAAAAAAAAAAGTTGGAAAAATGGCCATTTTTGGACCAAAACCATGGGTTAACCCCTTTGGAAAAATATCAATTTTTCGACTTTTTTAACTTCTTCTTTTTATAGCCTAGAAACACGTTTTCTCGTTCTAGAATATCGTAAAGGAATATTTTCCAGGACTATATTGCCCAAAAAAAAAAAAGGTTCGAAAAATGTCCATTTTTGAACCAAAACCATGGGTTAACCCCTTGGAAAAATGTCAATTTTTTCGACTCTTTGAACTTCTTGTTTTTATAGCCTAGAAAAGGCGTTTTTTCGTTCTAGAATATCTTAAAGGATATTTTCCAGGCCTATATTGCCTAGAAAAACAGTTGGAAAAATGTCCATTTTTGGACCAAAACCATGGGTTAACCCCTTTGGAAAAATGTCAATTTTTCGACTATTTGAACTTCTTGTTTTTATCGCCTACAAAGGCGTTTTTTTTTTCTAGAATATCGTAAAGGATATTTTTCAGGTTTATATTGCCAAAAAAAAGGTTGAAAAATGGCCATTTTTGGACCAAAACATGGGTTTAACCCCTTTGGAAAAATGTCAATTTTCAACTTTTTTGAACTTCTTGCTTTTATAGCCTAGAAAGGCGTTTTTTCGTTCTAGAATACTGTAAAAGATACTTTCCTGGGCCTATATTGCCGAAAAAAAAAAAGTTGGAAAAACGGGCATTTTTGGACCAAAACCATGGGTTAACCCCTTTGGAAAAATGTCAATTTTTCGACTTTTTGAACTTCTTGTTTTTATAGCCCAGAAAGGCGTTTTTTCGTTCTAGAATATCGTAAAGGATATTTGCAGGCCTATATTGCCTAAAAAAAAAAAGTGGGAAAAATTTCCATTTTTGGACCAAAACCATGGGTTAACCCCTTTGGAAAAATGTCAATTTTTCAACTTTTTGAACTTCTTGCTTTTATAGCCCTAGAAAGGCGTTTTTTCGTTCTAGAATACTGTAAAAGATATTTTCCAGGGCTATATTGCCTAAAAAAAAAAGGGTCGAAAAATGGCTATTTTTGGACCAAAACCATGGGTTAACCCCTTTGGAAAAATGTCCAATTTTTCGACTTTTTGAACTTCTTGTTTTTGTAACCTAGAAAGGCGTTCTTTCGTTCTAAAATATCGTAAAGGATATTTTCCAGTCCTATATTGCCTAAAAAAAAAAAAATTGGAAAAATGGCCCTTTTTGGACCAAAACCATGGGTTAACCCCTTTGGAAGAATGTAAATTTTTCGACTTTTGAACTTCTTTTTTTATAGCCTAGAAAGGCGTTTTTTCGTTCCTCGAATATCGTAAAGGATATTTTCCAGGGCTATATTGCCTAAAAAAAAGTTGGAAAAATGTCCATTTTTGGACAAAAAAACCATGGGTTAACCCCTTGGAAAAATGTCAATTTTTCGACTTTTTGAACTTCTTGCTTTTATAGCCTAGAAAGTTGTTTTTTCGTTCTAGAATATAGTAAACGATATATTCCTGGCCTATATTGCCGGAAAAAAAAGTGGGAAAAATGGCCATTTTTGGACTAAAACCAGGGGGTTAACCCTTTTGCAAAAATGTCAATTTTTCAACTTTTTAAACTTCTTGTTCTTATAGCCTAGAAAGGCGTTTTTTCGTTCTAGAATACTGTAAAAGATATTTTCCAGGGCTATATTGCCTAAAAAAAAATAATTGAAAAAATGGCCCTTTTTGGACTAAAACCATGGGTTAACCCCTTTGGAAGAATGTCAATTTTTCGACTTTTTGAAATTCTTGTTTTTATAGCCTAGAAAGGCGTTTTTTTCGTTCTAGAATATCGTAAAGGATATTTTCCAGGCCTATAGTGCCTAAAAGAAAAAGGTTGGAAAAATGACCATTTTTGGACCAAAACCTGGGTTAACCCCTTTGGAAAAATGTCAATTTCTCGACTTTTTGAACTTCTTGTTTTTATAGCCTAGAAAGACGTTTTTTCGTTCTAGAATATCGTAAACGATATTTTACAGGCCTATATTGCCTAAAAAAAAAAAGTTCGAAAAATGTCCATTTTTGGACCAAAACCATGGGTTATCCCCTTTGGAAAAATGTCAATTTTTCGACTCTTTGAGCTTCTTGTTTTTATAGCCTAGAAAGGCGTTTTTTCGTTCCAGAATATCGTAAACGATATTTTCCAGGCCTATATTGCCTTAAAAAAAAAAGTTGGAAAAATGGCTATTTTTGGACCAAAACCATGGGTTAACCCCTTTGGAAAAATGTCAATTTTTCTACTTTTTGAACTTCTTGTTTTTATAGCCTAGAAAGGCGTTTTTTCGTTCTAGAATATCGTAAAGGATATTTTCCAGGGCTATATTTCCTAAAAAAAAAAAGTTGGAAAAATTTCCATTTTTGGACCAAAACCATGGGTTAACCCCTTGGGAAAAATGTCAATTTTTCGACTTTTTGAACTTCTTCTTTTTATAGCCTAGAAAAGCGTTTTTTCGTTCTAGAATATCGTAAACGATATTTTCCAAGCCTATATTGCCTAAAAAAAAAAGTTGGAAAAATGTCCATTTTTGGACCAAAACCATGGGTTAACCCCTTTGGAAAAAAGTCAATTTTCCCACTTTTTGAATTTCCTGTTTTTATAGCCTAGAAAGGCGTTTTTTCGTTCTAGAATATCGTAAAGGATATTTTTCAGGTCTATATTGCCTGAATAAAAAAAGTTGGTAAACTGTCCATTTTTGCACCAAAACCATGGGTTAGCCCCTTTGGAAAAATGTCAATTTTTCGACTGTTTGAACTTCATATTTTTATAGCCTAGACAGGCGTTTTTTTGTTCTAGAATATCGTAAAGGATATTTTCCAGGCAAATATTGGCTAAAAAAAAAAAGTTAGAAAAATGGTAATTTTTGGACCAAAACCATGGGTTAACCGCTTTGGAAAAATGTCAATTTTTCGACTTTTTGAACTTCTTGTTTTTATAGCCTAGAAAGAAGTTCTTTCGTTCTAGAATATCGTAAAGGATATTTTGCAGGCCTATATTGCCTAAAAAAAAAAAGGTGGAAAAATGTCCATTTTTGGACCAAAACCATGGGTTAACCCCTTTGGAAGAATGTAAATTTTTCGACTTTTTGAACTTCTTTTTTTATAGCCTAGAAAGGCGTTTTTTCGTTCTCGAATATCGTAAAGGATATTTTCCAGGGCTATATTGCCTAAAAAAAAAGTTGGAAAAATGTCCATTTTTGGACAAAAAACCATGGGTTAACCCCTTTGGAAAAATGTCAATTTTTCGACTTTTTGAACTTCTTGCTTTTATAGCCTAGAAAGTTGTTTTTTCGTTCTAGAATATAGTAAACGATATATTCCTGGCCTATATTGCCGGAAAAAAAAGTGGGAAAAATGGCCATTTTTGGACTAAAACCAGGGGGTTAACCCTTTTGCAAAAATGTCAATTTTTCAACTTTTTAAACTTCTTGTTCTTATAGCCTAGAAAGGCGTTTTTTCGTTCTAGAATACTGTAAAAGATATTTTCCAGGGCTATATTGCCTAAAAAAAAAAAATTGAAAAAATGGCCCTTTTTGGACTAAAACCATGGGTTAACCCCTTTGGAAGAATGTCAATTTTTCGACTTTTTGAAATTCTTGTTTTTATAGCCTAGAAAGGCGTTTTTTCGTTCTAGAATATCGTAAAGGATATTTTCCAGGCCTATAGTGCCTAAAAGAAAAAGGTTGGAAAAATGACCATTTTTGGACCAAAACCATGGGTTAACCCCTTTGGAAAAATGTCAATTTCTCGACTTTTTGAACTTCTTGTTTTTATAGCCTAGAAAGACGTTTTTTCGTTCTAGAATATCGTAAACGATATTTTACAGGCCTATATTGCCTAAAAAAAAAAAGTTCGAAAAATGTCCATTTTTGGACCAAAACCATGGGTTATCCCCTTTGGAAAAATGTCAATTTTTCGACTCTTTGAGCTTCTTGTTTTTATAGCCTAGAAAGGCGTTTTTTCGTTCCAGAATATCGTAAACGATATTTTCCAGGCCTATATTGCCTTAAAAAAAAAAGTTGGAAAAATGGCTATTTTTGGACCAAAACCATGGGTTAACCCCTTTGGAAAAATGTCAATTTTTCTACTTTTTGAACTTCTTGTTTTTATAGCCTAGAAAGGCGTTTTTTCGTTCTAGAATATCGTAAAGGATATTTTCCAGGGCTATATTTCCTAAAAAAAAAAAGTTGGAAAAATTTCCATTTTTGGACCAAAACCATGGGTTAACCCCTTGGGAAAAATGTCAATTTTTCGACTTTTTGAACTTCTTCTTTTTATAGCCTAGAAAAGCGTTTTTTCGTTCTAGAATATCGTAAACGATATTTTCCAAGCCTATATTGCCTAAAAAAAAAAGTTGGAAAAATGTCCATTTTTGGACCAAAACCATGGGTTAACCCCTTTGGAAAAAAGTCAATTTTCCCACTTTTTGAATTTCCTGTTTTTATAGCCTAGAAAGGCGTTTTTTCGTTCTAGAATATCGTAAAGGATATTTTTCAGGTCTATATTGCCTGAATAAAAAAAGTTGGTAAACTGTCCATTTTTGCACCAAAACCATGGGTTAGCCCCTTTGGAAAAATGTCAATTTTTCGACTGTTTGAACTTCATATTTTTATAGCCTAGACAGGCGTTTTTTTGTTCTAGAATATCGTAAAGGATATTTTCCAGGCAAATATTGGCTAAAAAAAAAAAGTTAGAAAAATGGTAATTTTTGGACCAAAACCATGGGTTAACCGCTTTGGAAAAATGTCAATTTTTCGACTTTTTGAACTTCTTGTTTTTATAGCCTAGAAAGAAGTTCTTTCGTTCTAGAATATCGTAAAGGATATTTTGCAGGCCTATATTGCCTAAAAAAAAAAAGGTGGAAAAATGTCCATTTTTGGACCAAAACCATGGGTTAACCCCTTTGGAAAAATGTCAATTTTTCGACTCTTTGAACTTCTTGTTTTTATAGCCTAGAAAGGCGTTTTTTCGTTCTAGATTATCGTAAAGGATACACTCCAGGCCTATATTGCCTAAAAAAAAAGTTTAAAAAATGGCCATTTTTGGACCAAAACCATGGGTTAATCCCTTTGGAAAAATGTCAATTTTTCAACTTTTTGAACTTCATGTTTTTATAGCCTAGAAAAGCGTTTTTTTGGTCTAGAATATCGTAAACGATATTTTCCAGGGCTATATTGCCTAAAAAAAAAAAGTTGGAAAAATGGCCATTTTTGGACTAAAACCATGGGTTAATCCCTTTGGAAAAATGTCAATTTTTCAACTTTTTGAACTTCATGTTTTTATAGCCTAGAAAAGCGTTTTTTCGTTCTAGAATATCGTAAACGATATTTTCCAGGCCTATATTGCTTAAAAAAAAAAGTTGGAAAAATGGCCATTTTTGGACTAAAACCATGGGTTAATCCCTTTGGAAAAATGTCAATTTTTCAACTTTTTGAACTTCATGTTTTTATAGCCTAGAAAAGCGTTTTTTTGGTCTAGAATATCGTAAAGGATATTTTCCAGGGCTATATTGCCTAAAAAAAAAAAGTTGGAAAAATGGCCATTTTTGGACCAAAACCATGGGTTAACCCCTTTGGAAAAATGTCAATTTTTCGACTTTTTGAACTTCTTGTTTTTATAGCCTAGAAAAGCGTTTTTTCGTTCTAGAATATTGTAAAGGATATTTTGCAGCCCTATATTGCCTAAAAAAAAAGTTTGAAAAATGGCTATTTTTGGTCCAAAACCATGGGTTAACCCCTTTGGAAAAGTGTCAGTTTTTCGACTTTTTGAACTTCTTGTCTTTATAGCCTAGAAAGGCGTTTTTTTGTTCTAGAGCATTGTAAAGGATATTTTCCAGGCCTATATTGCCTAAAAAAAAAAGTAGGAAAAATGGCCATTTTTGGACCAAAACCATGGGTTAACCCCTTTGGAAAAATGTGAATTTTTCTACTTTTTGAACGTCTTGTTTTTATAGCCTAGAAAGGCATTTTTTCGTTCTAGAATATCGTAAAGGACATTTTCCAGGCCAATATTGCCTAAAAAAAAAATTTTGAAAAAGGGCTTTTTTTGGACCAAAACCATGGGTTAACCCCTTTGGAAAAATGTCAATTTTTCGACTTTTTGAACTTCTTGTTTTTATAGCCTAGAAAGGCGTTTTTTCATTCTAGAATATCGTAAAAGATATTTTCCAGGCCTATATTGCCTAAAAAAAAAATTTTTAAAAAAAGGCCTATTTTAGGACCAAAACCATGGGTTAACCCCTTTAGAAAAATGTCAATTTTTCGACTTTTTGAACTTCTTGTTTTTATAGCCTAGAAAGGCGTTTTTTTGTTCTAGAATATCGTAAACGACATTTTCCTGGCCTATATTGCCGACAAACAAAATTTGGAAAAATGGCCATTTTTGGACTAAAACCATGGGTTAACCCCTTTGGAAAAATGTCAATTTTTCAACTTTTTGAACTTCATGTTTTTATAGCCTAGAAAAGCGTTTTTTTGGTCTAAAATATTGTAAAGGATATTTTCCAGGCCTATATTGCCTAAAAAAAAATTTGAAAAATGGCTATTTTTGGAAACACAACCATGGGTTAACCCCTTTGGAAAAATGTCAATTATTCGACTTTTTGAACGTCTTGTTTTTATAGCCTTGAAAGGCGTTTTTTCGTTCTAGAATATCGTAAAGTATATTTTCCAGGGCTATATTGCCTAAAAAAAAAAGTTGGAAAAATGGCCATTTTTGGACCAAAACCATGGGTTAACCCCTTTGGAAAAATGTCAATTTTTCGACTTTTTGAACTTCTTGTTTTTATAGCCTAGAAAGGCCTTTTTTCGTTCTCGATTATCGTAAAGGATATTTTCCTGGCCTATATTGCCTAACATAAAAAAGTTGGAAAAATGGCCATTTTTGGACCAAAACCATGGGTTAACCCCTTTGGAAAAATGTCAGTTTTTCGACTTTTTGAACTTCTTGTTTTTATAGCCTAGAAAGGCGTTTTTTCGTTCTAGAACATCGTAAAGGATATTTTCCAGGCCTATATTGCCTAAAAAAAAAAGTAGGAAAAATGGCCATTTTTGGACCAAAACCATGGGTTAACCCCTTTGGAAAAATGTCAATTTTTAGAGTTTTTGAACGTCTTGTTTTTATAGCCTAGAAAGGCGTTTTTTCGTTCTAGAATATCGTAAACGATATTTTCCTGGCCTATATTGCCTAAAAAAAAAAGTTGGAAAAAAGGCCATTTTTGGACCAAAACCATGGGTTAACCCCTTTGGAAAAATGTCATTTTTTCGACTTTTTGAACGTCTTGTTTTCATAGCCTAGAGAGGTGTTTGTTCGTTCTAGAATATCGTAAAGGATATTTTCCAGGCCTATATTGCCTAAAAAAAAAATTTTGAAAAAGGGCTATTTTTCAACCAAAACCATGGGTTAACCCCTTTGGAAAAATTTCAATTTTTCGACTTTTTGAACTTCTTGTTTTTATAGCCTAGAAAGGCGTTTTTTCGTTCTAGAATATCCTAAACGATATTTTCCTGGCCTATATTGCCGAAAAAAAAAAAGTTGGAAAAATGGCCATTTTTGGACTAAAACCATAGGTTAACCCCTTTGGAAAAATGTCAATTTTTCACCTTTTTGAACGTCTTGTTTTTATAGCCTAGGAAGGCGTTTTTTCGTTCTAGAATATCGTAAAGGATATTTTCCAGGCATATATTGCCTAAAAAAAAAAAATTAAAAAAATAGCTATTTTTCGACGAAAACCATGGGTTAACCCCTTTGGAAAAATGTCAGTTTTTCGACTTTTTGAACTTCTTGTTTTTATAGGCTAGAAAGGCGTTTTTTCGTTCTACAACATCGTAAAGGATATTTTCCAGGCCTATATTGCCTAAAAAAAAAAGTAGGAAAAATGGCCATTTTTGGACCAAAACAATGGGTTAACCCCTTTTGAAAAATGTCAATTTTTAGACTTTTTGAACGTCTTGTTTTTATAGCCTAGAAAGGCGTTTTTTCGTTCTAGAATATCGTAAACGATATTTTCCAGGCATATATTGCCTAAAAAAAAAATTTGGAAAAAAGGCCATTTTTGGACCAAAACCATGGGTTAACCCCTTTGGAAAAATGTATATTTTTCGACTTTTTGAACGTCTTGTTTTTATAGCCTAGAGAGGTGTTTTTTCGTTCTAGAATATCCTAAAGGATATTTTCCAGGCATATATTGCCTAAAAAAAAAAAGTTAAAAAAATAGCAATTTTTCGACGAAAACCATGGGTTAACCTCTTTGGAAAAATGTCAGTTTTTCGACTTTTTGAACTTCTTGTTTTTATAGGCTAGAAAGGCGTTTTTTCGTTCTACAACATCGTAAACGATATTTTCCTGGCCTATATTGCCGGAAAAAAAAAGTGGGAAAAATGGCCATTTTTGGACCAAAACCATGGGTTAACCCCTTTGGAAAAATGTCAATTTTTCGACTTTTTAAACGTCTTGTTTTTATAGCCTAGAAGGGCGTTTTTTCGTTCTAGAATATGGTAAAGAATATTTTCCAGGCCTATATTGGCTAAAAAAAAAAATTTTGAAAAAGGGCTATTTTTGGACCAAAACCATCGGTTAACCCCTTTGGAAAAATGTCAATTTTTCTAATGTTTGAACTTCTTGTTTTTATAGCCTAGAAAGGCATTTTTTCGTTCTGGAATATCGTAAACGATATAATCCTGGCCTATGTTGCCGAAAAAAAAAAGTTGGAAAAATGGTCATTTTTGGACTAAAACCATGGGTTAACCCCTTTGGAAAAATGTCAATTTTTCAACTTTTTGAACGTATTGTTTTTATAGCCTAGAAAGGCCTTTTTTCGTGCTACATTATCGTAAAGGATATTTTCCAGCCCTATATTGCCTAAAAAAAAAAGTAGGAAAAATGGCCATTTTTCGACCAAAACCATGGTTAACCCCTTTGGAAAAATGTCAATTTTTCGACTTTTTGAACTTCTTGCTTTTATAGCCTAGAAAGGCGTTTTTTCGTTCTAGAACATCGTAAACGATATTTTCCTGGCCTATATTGCCGAAAAAAAAAAAGTGGGAAAAATGGTCATTTTTGGACCAAAACCATGGGTTAACCCCTTTGGAAAAATGTCAATTTTTCGACTTTTTAAACGTCTTGTTTTTATAGCCTAGAAGGGCGTTTTTTCGTTCTAGAATATGGTAAAGAATATTTTCCAGGCCTATATTGGCTAAAAAAAAAAATTTTGAAAAAGGGCTATTTTTGGACCAAAACCATCGGTTAACCCCTTTGGAAAAATGTCAATTTTTCTAATGTTTGAACTTCTTGTTTTTATAGCCTAGAAAGGCATTTTTTCGTTCTCGAATATCGTAAACGATATAATCCTGGCCTATATTGCCGAAAAAAAAAAGTTGGAAAAATGGTCATTTTTGGACTAAAACCATGGGTTAACCCCTTTGGAAAAATTTCAATTTTTCAACTTTTTGAACTTCTTGTTTTTATAGCCTAGAAAAGCGTTTTTTCGTTCTAGAATATTGTAAGGATATTTTCCAGGCCTATATTGCCTAAAAAAAAGTTTGAAAAATGGCTATTTTTAGGCAAAAACCATGGTTTAACCCCTTTGGAAGAATGTCAATTTTTCGACTTTTTGAACTTCTTGTTTTTATAGCCTAGAAAGGCGTTTTTTCGTTCTAGAATATCGTAAAGGATATTTTCCAGGGCTATATTGCCTAAAAAAAAAAAGTTGGAAAAATAGCCATTTTTGGACCAAAACCATGGGTTAACCCGTTTCGAAAAATGACAATTTTTCGACTTTTTGAACTTCTTGTTTTTATAGCCTAGAAAGCCCTTTTTTCCTTCTAGATTATCGTAAAGGATATTTTCCAGGCCTATATTGCCTAAAAAAAAAAGTTGGAAAAATGGCCATTTTTGGACCAAAACCATGGGTTAACCCCTTTGGAAAAATATCAATTTTTCGACTGTTTGAACTTCTTGCTTTTATAGCCTAGAAAGGCGTTTTTTTCGTTCTAGAATATCGTAAACAATATTTTCCTGGCCTATATTGCCGAAAAAAAAAAGTTGGAAAAATGTCAATTTTTCGACTTTTTGAACGTCTTGTTTTTATAGCCTAGAAAGGCGTTTTTTCGTTCTAGAATATCGTAAAGGATATTTTCCAGGGCTGTATTGCATAAAAAAAAAAAGTTGGAAAAATGGCCATTTTTGGACCAAAACCATGGCTTAACCCCTTTGAAAAAATGATAATTTTTCGACTGTTGGATTTTCATGTTTTTAAAGCCTGCAAAGGCGTTTTTTCGTTCTAGAATGTCGTAAAGAATATTTTCCAGGCCTATATTGCCTAAAACAAAAAGATTGGAAAAATAGCCATTTTAGGACCAAAACCATGGGTTAACCCCTTTGGAAAAATGTCAATTTTTCGACTTTTTGAACTTCTTGCTTTTATAGCCTAGAAAGGCGTTTTTTCGTTCAACAATATCGTAAAGGATATTTTCCAGGGCTATATTGCCCAAAAAAAAAAAAGGTTCGAAAAATGTCCATTTTTGAACCAAAACCATGGGTTAACCCCTTTGGAAAAATGTCAATTTTTCTACTCTTTGAACTTCTTGTTTTTATAGCCTAGAAAGGCGTTTTTTCGTTCTAGAATATCTTAAAGGATATTTTCCAGGCCTATATTGCCTAGAAAAAAAGTTGGAAAAATGTCCATTTTTGGACCAAAACCATGGGTTAACCCCTTTGGAAAAATGTCAATTTTTCGACTGTTTGAACTTCTTGTTTTTATCGCCTAGAAAGGCGTTTTTTCGTTCTAGAATATCCTAAAGGATATTTTTCAGGTTTATATTGCCAAAAAAAAAGGTTGAAAAATGGCAATTTTTGGACCAAAACCATGGGTTAACCCCTTTTGAAAAATGTCAATTTTTCGACTCTTTGAACTTCCCGTTTTTATATGCTAGAAAGGCGTTTTTTCGTTCTAGAATATCGTAAAGGATATTTTCCAGGGCTATATTGCCAAAAAAAAAAAGTTGGAAAAATGTCTATTTTTGGACCATAACCATGGGTTAACCTCTTTGGAAAAATGTCAATTTTTCCACTTTTAGAAACTTCTTGTTTTTATAGCCTAGAAAGGCCTTTTTTCGTACTAGAATATCGTAAAGGATATTTTCCAGGGCAATATTGCCTAAAAAAAAAAAGTTGGAAAAATGTCCATTTTTGGACCAAAACCATGGGTTAACCCCTTTGGAAAAATGTCAATTTTTTGACTTTTTGAACTTCTTGTTTTTATAGCCTAGAAAGGCGTTTTTTCGTTCTAGAATATCGTAAAGGATATTTTCCACGCCTATATAGCCAAAAAAAAAAAAGTTGGAAAAATGGCCATTTTTGGACCAAAACCATGGTTTAACCCCTTTGGAAAAATGTCAATTTTTCGACTTTTTGAACTTCTTGCTTTTATAGCCTAGAAAGGCGTTTTTTCGTTCTAGAATATCGTAAACGAGATTTTCCTGGCCTATATTGCCGAAATAAAAAAGTTGGAAAAATGGCCATTTTTGGACCAAAACCATGGGTTAACCCCTTTGGAAAAATGTCAATTTTTCGACTTTTTGAACGTCTTGTTTTTATAGCCTAGAAAGGCGTTTTTTCGTTCAACAATATCGTAAAGGATATTTTCCAGGGCTGTATTGCCTAAAAAAAAAAAGATGGAAAAATGGCCATTTTTGGACCAAAACCATGGGTTAACCCCTTTGGAAAAATGTCAATTTTTCGACTCTTTGACCTTCTTGTTTTTATAGCCTAGCAAAGCGTTTTTTCGTTCTAGAATATCTTAAAGGATATTTTCCAGGCCTATATTGCCTAGAAAAAAAGTTGGAAAAATGTCCATTTTTGGACCAAAACCATGGGTTAACCCCTTTGGAAAAATGTCAATTTTTCGACTGTTTGAACTTCTTGTTTTTAAAGTCTAGAAAGGCGTTTTTTCGTTCAAGAATATCGTAAACGATATTTTCCTGGCCTATATTACCGAAAAAAAAAAGTTGGAAAAATGGCCATTTTTGGACCAAAACCATGGGTTAACCCCTTTGGAAAAATATCAATTTTTCGACTTTTTGAACTTCTTCTTTTTATAGCCTAGAAAGACGTTTTCTCGTTCTAGAATATCGTAAAGGATATTTTCCAGGACTATATTGCCCCAAAAAAAAAAAAGGTTCGAAAAATGTCCATTTTTGAACCAAAACCATGGGTTAACCCCTTTGGAAAAATGTCAATTTTTCGACTCTTTGAACTTCTTGTTTTTATAGCCTAGAAAGGCGTTTTTTCGTTCTAGAATATCTTAAAGGATATTTTCCAGGCCTATATTGCCTAGAAAAACAGTTGGAAAAATGTCCATTTTTGGACCAAAACCATGGGTTAACCCCTTTGGAAAAATGTCAATTTTTCGACTATTTGAACTTCTTGTTTTTATCGCCTACAAAGGCGTTTTTTTGTTCTAGAATATCGTAAAGGATATTTTTCAGGTTTATATTGCCAAAAAAAAGGTTGAAAAATGGCCATTTTTGGACCAAAACCATGGGTTAACCCCTTTGGAAAAATGTCAATTTTTCGACTTTTTTAACGTCTTGTTTTTATAGCCTAGAAAGGCGTTTTTTCGTTCTAGAATATCGTAAACGATACTTTCCTGGCCTATATTGCCGAAAAAAAAAAAGTTGGAAAAACGGGCATTTTTGGACCAAAACCATGGGTTAACCCCTTTGGAAAAATGTCAATTTTTCGACTTTTTGAACTTCTTGTTTTTATAGCCCAGAAAGGCGTTTTTTCGTTCTAGAATATCGTAAAGGATATTTGCCAGGCCTATATTGCCTAAAAAAAAAAAGTGGGAAAAATGGCCATTTTTGGACCAAAACCATGGGTTAACCCCTTTGGAAAAATGTCAATTTTTCAACTTTTTGAACTTCTTGCTTTTATAGCCTAGAAAGGCCTTTTTTCGTTCTAGAATATCGTTAAGGATATTTTCCAGGCCTATATTGCCGGAAAAAAAAAGTTGGAAAAAGTGGCCATTTATGGATCAAAACCATGGGTTAAGCCCTTTGGAAAAATGTCAATTTTTCGACTTTTTGAACGTCTTGTTTTTATAGCCTTGAAAGGCGTTTTTTCCTTCAACAATATCGTAAAGGATATTTTCCAGGGCTGTATTGCCCAAAAAAAAAAAAGGTTCGAAAAATGTCCATTTTTGAACCAAAACCATGGGTTAACCCCTTTGGAAAAATGTCAATTTTTCTACTCTTTGAACTTCTTGTTTTTATAGCCTAGAAAGGCGTTTTTTCGTTCTAGAATATCTTAAAGGATATTTTCCAGGCCTATATTGCCTAGAAAAAAAGTTGGAAAAATGTCCATTTTTGGACCAAAACCATGGGTTAACCCCTTTGGAAAAATGTCAATTTTTCGACTGTTTGAACTTCTTGTTTTTATCGCCTAGAAAGGCGTTTTTTCGTTCTAGAATATCGTAAAGGATATTTTTCAGGTTTATATTGCCAAAAAAAAAGGTTGAAAAATGGCAATTTTTGGACCAAAACCATGCGTTAACCCCTTTTGAAAAATGTCAATTTTTCGACTCTTTGAACTTCCCGTTTTTATAGGCTAGAAAGGCGTTTTTTCGTTCTAGAATATCGTAAAGGATATTTTCCAGGGCTATATTGCCAAAAAAAAAAAGTTGGAAAAATGTCCATTTTTGGACCATAACCATGGGTTAACCTCTTTGGAAAAATGTCAATTTTTCCACTTTTAGAAACTTCTTGTTTTTATAGCCTAGAAAGGCCTTTTTTCGTACTAGAATATCGTAAAGGATATTTTCCAGGGCTATATTGCCTAAAAAAAAAAAGTTGGAAAAATGTCCATTTTTGGACCAAAACCATGGGTTAACCCCTTTGGAAAAATGTCAATTTTTTGACTTTTTGAACTTCTTGTTTTTATAGCCTAGAAAGGCGTTTTTTCGTTCTAGAATATCGTAAAGGATATTTTCCACGCCTATATAGCCAAAAAAAAAAAAGTTGGAAAAATGGCCATTTTTGGACCAAAACCATGGGTTAACCCCTTTGGAAAAATGTCAATTTTTCGACTTTTTGAACTTCTTGCTTTTATAGCCTAGAAAGGCGTTTTTTCGTTCTAGAATATCGTAAACGATATTTTCCTGGCCTATATTGCCGAAATAAAAAAGTTGGAAAAATGGCCATTTTTGGACCAAAACCATGGGTTAACCCCTTTGGAAAAATGTCAATTTTTCGACTTTTTGAACGTCTTGTTTTTATAGCCTAGAAAGGCGTTTTTTCGTTCAACAATATCGTAAAGGATATTTTCCAGGGCTGTATTGCCTAAAAAAAAAAAGATGGAAAAATGGCCATTTTTGGACCAAAACCATGGGTTAACCCCTTTGGAAAAATGTCAATTTTTCGACTCTTTGACCTTCTTGTTTTTATAGCCTAGCAAAGCGTTTTTTTCGTTCTAGAATATGTTAAAGGATATTTTCCAGGCCTATATTGCCTAGAAAAAAAGTTGGAAAAATGTCCATTTTTGGACCAAAACCATGGGTTAACCCCTTTGGAAAAATGTCAATTTTTCGACTGTTTGAACTTCTTGTTTTTAAAGTCTAGAAAGGCGTTTTTTCGTTCAAGAATATCGTAAACGATATTTTCCTGGCCTATATTACCGAAAAAAAAAAGTTGGAAAAATGGCCATTTTTGGACCAAATTCATGGGTTAACCCCTTTGGAAAAATATCAATTTTTTCGACTTTTTGAACTTCTTCTCTTTATAGCCTAGAAAGACGTTTTCTCGTTCTAGAATATCGTAAAGGATATTTTCCAGGACTATATTGCCCAAAAAAAAAAAAAAGGTTCGAAAAATGTCCATTTTTGAACCAAAACCATGGGTTAACCCCTTTGGAAAAATGTCAATTTTTCGACTCTTTGAACTTCTTGTTTTTATAGCCTAGAAAGGCGTTTTTTCGTTCTAGAATATCTTAAAGGATATTTTCCAGGCCTATATTGCCTAGAAAAAAAGTTGGAAAAATGTCCATTTTTGGACCAAAACCATGGGTTAACCCCTTTGGAAAAATGTCAATTTTTCGACTATTTGAACTTCTTGTTTTTTATCGCCTACAAAGGCGTTTTTTTTTCTAGAATATCGTAAAGGATATTTTTCAGGTTTATATTGCCAAAAAAAAGGTTGAAAAATGGCCATTTTTGGACCAAAACCATGGGTTAACCCCTTTGGAAAAATGTCAATTTTTCGACTTTTTTAACGTCTTGTTTTTATAGCCTAGAAAGGCGTTTTTTCGTTCTAGAATATCGTAAACGATACTTTCCTGGCCTATATTGCCCAAAAAAAAAAAAGTTGGAAAAACGGGCATTTTTGGACCAAAACCATGGGTTAACCCCTTTGGAAAAATGTCAATTTTTCGACTTTTTGAACTTCTTGTTTTTATAGCCCAGAAAGGCGTTTTTTCGTTCTAGAATATCGTAAAGGATATTTGCCAGGCCTATATTACCTAAAAAAAAAAAGTGGGAAAAATGGCCATTTTTGGACCAAAACCATGGGTTAACCCCTTTGGAAAAATGTCAATTTTTCAACTTTTTGAACTTCTTGCTTTTATAGCCTAGAAAGGCCTTTTTTCGTTATAGAATATCGTTAAGGATATTTTCCAGGCCTATATTGCCGGAAAAAAAAAGTTGGAAAAAGTGGCCATTTATGGATCAAAACCATGGGTTAAGCCCTTTGGAAAAATGTCAATTTTTCGACTTTTTGAACGTCTTGTTTTTATAGCCTAGAAAGGCGTTTTTTCGTTCAACAATATCGTAAAGGATATTTTCCAGGGCTGTATTGCCCAAAAAAAAAAAAGGTTCGAAAAATGTCCATTTTTGAACCAAAACCATGGGTTAACCCCTTTGGGAAAAATGTCAATTTTTCTACTCTTTGAACTTCTTGTTTTTATAGCCTAGAAAGGCGTTTTTTCGTTCTAGAATATCTTAAAGGATATTTTCCAGGCCTATATTGCCTAGAAAAAAATTTGGAAAAATGTCCATTTTTGGACCAAAACCATGGGTTAACCCCTTTGGAAAAATGTCAATTTTTCGACTGTTTGAACTTCTTGTTTTTATCGCCTAGATAGGCGTTTTTTCGTTCTAGAATATCGTAAAGGATATTTTTAAGGTTTATATTGCCAAAAAAAAGGTTGAAAAATGGCAATTTTTGGACCAAAACCATGGGTTAACCCCTTTTGAAAAATGTCAATTTTTCGACTCTTTGAACTTCTCGTTTTTATAGGCTAGAAAGGCGTTTTTTCGTTCTAGAATATCGTAAAGGATATTTTCCAGGGCTATATTGCCAAAAAAAAAAAGTTGGAAAAATGTCCATTTTTGGACCATAACCCTGGGTTAACCTCTTTGGAAAAATGTCAATTTTTCCACTTTTAGAAACTTCTTGTTTTTATAGCCTAGAAAGGCCTTTTTTCGTACTAGAATATCGTAAAGGATATTTTCCAGGGCAATATTGCCTAAAAAAAAAAAGTTGGAAAAATGTCCATTTTTGGACCAAAACCATGGGTTAACCCCTTTGGAAAAATGTCAATTTTTTGACTTTTTGAACTTCTTGTTTTTATAGCCTAGAAAGGCGTTTTTTCGTTCTAGAATATCGTAAAGAATATTTTCCACGCCTATATAGCCAAAAAAAAAAAAAGTTGGAAAAATGGCCATTTTTTGCACCAAAACCATGGGTTAACCCCTTTGGAAAAATGTCAATTTTCGACTTTTTGAACTTCTTGCTTTTATAGCCTAGAAAGGCGTTTTTTCGTTCTAGAATATCGTAAACGATATTTTCCTGGCCTATATTGCCGAAATAAAAAAGTTGGAAAAATGGCCATTTTTGGACCAAAACCATGGGCTAACCCCTTTGGAAAAATGTCAATTTTTCGACTTTTTGAACGTCTTGTTTTTATAGCCTAGAAAGGCGTTTTTTAGTTCAACAATATCGTAAAGGATATTTTCCAGGGCTGTATTGCCTAAAAAAAAAAAGATGGAAAAATGGCCATTTTTGGACCAAAACCATGGGTTAACCCCTTTGGAAAAATGTCAATTTTTCGACTCTTTGACCTTCTTGTTTTTATAGCCTAGCAAAGCGTTTTTTCGTTCTAGAATATCTTAAAGGATATTTTCCAGGCCTATATTGCCTAGAAAAAAAGTTGGAAAAATGTCCATTTTTGGACCAAAACCATGGGTTAACCCCTTTGGAAAAATGTCAATTTTTGGACCGTTTGAACTTCTTGTTTTTAAAGCCTAGAAAGGCGTTTTTTCGCTCACGAATATCGTAAACGATATTTTCCTGGCCTATATTACCGAAAAAAAAAAGTTGGAAAAATGGCCATTTTTGGACCAAAACCATGGGTTAACCCCTTTGAAAAAATATCAATTTTTCGACTTTTTGAACTTCTTCTTTTTATAGCCTAGAAAGACGTTTTCTCGTTCTAGAATATCGTAAAGGATATTTTCCAGGACTATATTGCCCAAAAAAAAAAAAAGGTTCGAAAAATGTCCATTTTTGAACCAAAACCATGGGTTAACCCCTTTGGAAAAATGTCAATTTTTCGACTCTTTGAACTTCTTGTTTTTATAGCCTAGATAGGCGTTTTTTCGTTCTAGAATATCTTAAAGGATATTTTCCAGGCCTATATTGCCTAGAAAAAAAGTTGGAAGAATGTCCATTTTTGGACCAAAACCATGGGTTAACCCCTTTGGAAAAATGTCAATTTTTCGACTATTTGAACTTCTTGTTTTTATCGCCTACAAAGGCGTTTGTTTGTTCTAGAATATCGTAAAGGATATTTTTCAGGTTTATATTGCCAAAAAAAAGGTTGAAAAATGGCCATTTTTGGACCAAAACCATTGGGTTAACCCCTTTGGAAAAATGTCAATTTTTCAACTTTTTGAACTTCTTGCTTTTATAGCCTAGAAAGGCGTTTTTTCGTTCTAGAATACTGTAAAAGATACTTTCCTGGCCTATATTGCCGAAAAAAAAAAAGTTGGAAAAACGGGCATTTTTGGACCAAAACCATGGGTTAACCCCTTTGGAAAAATGTCAATTTTTCGACTTTTTGAACTTCTTGTTTTTATAGCCTAGAAAGGCGTTTTTTCGTTCTAGAATACTGTAAAAGATATTTTCCAGGGCTATATTGCCTAAAAAAAAAGGGTCGAAAAATGGCTATTTTTGGACCAAAACCATGGGTTAACCCCTTTGGAAGAATGTCAATTTTTCGACTTTTTGAAATTCTTGTTTTTATAGCCTAGAAAGGCGTTCTTTCGTTCTAAAATATCGTAAAGGATATTTTCCAGTCCTATATTGCCTAAAAAAAAAAAAATTGGAAAAATGGCCCTTTTTGGACCAAAACCATGGGTTAACCCCTTTGGAAGAATGTAAATTTTTCGACTTTTTGAACTTCTTTTTTTTATAGCCTAGAAAGGCGTTTTTTCGTTCTCGAATATCGTAAAGGATATTTTCCAGGGCTATATTGCCTAAAAAAAAAGTTGGAAAAATGTCCATTTTTGGACAAAAAACCATGGGTTAACCCCTTTGGAAAAATGTCAATTCTTCGACTTTTTGAACTTCTTGCTTTTATAGCCTAGAAAGTTGTTTTTTTCGTTCTAGAATATAGTAAACGATATATTCCTGGCCTATATTGCCGGAAAAAAAAGTGGGAAAAATGGCCATTTTTGGACTAAAACCAGGGGGTTAACCCTTTTGCAAAAATGTCAATTTTTCAACTTTTTAAACTTCTTGTTCTTATAGCCTAGAAAGGCGTTTTTTCGTTCTAGAATACTGTAAAAGATATTTTCCAGGGCTATATTGCCTAAAAAAAAAAAATTGAAAAAATGGCCCTTTTTGGACCAAAACCATGGGTTAACCCCTTTGGAAGAATGTCAATTTTTCGACTTTTTGAAATTCTTGTTTTTATAGCCTAGAAAGGCGTTTTTTCGTTCTAGAATATCGTAAAGGATATTTTCCAGGCCTATAGTGCCTAAAAGAAAAAGGTTGGAAAAATGACCATTTTTGGACCAAAACCATGGGTTAACCCCTTTGGAAAAATGTCAATTTCTCGACTTTTTGAACTTCTTGTTTTTATAGCCTAGAAAGACGTTTTTTCGTTCTAGAATATCGTAAACGATATTTTACAGGCCTATATTGCCTAAAAAAAAAAAGTTGGAAAAATGTCCATTTTTGGACCAAAACCATGGATTAACCCCTTTGGAAAAATGTCAATTTTTCGACTGTTTGAACTTCTTGTTTTTATAGCCTAGAAAGGCCTTTTTTCGTACTAGAATATTGTAAAGGATATTTTCCAGGGCAATATTGCCTAAAAAAAAAAAGGTGGAAAAATGTCCATTTTTGGACCAAAACCATGGGTTAACCCCTTTGGAAAAATGTCAATTTTTTGACTTTTTGAACTTCTTGTTTTTATAGCCTAGAAAGGCGTTTTTTCCTTCTAGAATATCGTAAAGGATATTTTCCACGCCTATATAGCCAAAAAAAAAAAGTTGGAAAAATGGCCATTTTTTGACCAAAACCATGGGTTAACCCCTTTGGAAAAATATCAGTTTTTCGACTTTTTGAACTTCTTGCTTTTATAGCCTAGAAAGGCGTTTTTTCGTTCTAGAATATCGTAAACGATATTTTCCTGGCCTATATTGCCGAAAAAAAAAAGTTGGAAAAATGGCCATTTTTGGACCAACACCATGGGTTAACCCCTTTGGAAAAATGTCAATTTTTCGACTTTTTGAACGTCTTGTTTTTATAGCCTAGAAAGGCGTTTTTTCGTTCAACAATATCGTAAAGGATATTTTCCAGGGCTGTATTGCCTAAAAAAAAAAAGATGGAAAAATGGCCATTTTTGGACCAAAACCATGGGTTAACCCCTTTGGAAAAATGTCAATTTTTCGACTCTTTGACCTTCTTGTTTTTATAGCCTAGCAAAGCGTTTTTTCGTTCTAGAATATCTTAAAGGATATTTTCCAGGCCTATATTGCCTGAAAAAAAAAAGTTGGAAAAATGTCCATTTTTAGACCAAAACCATGGGTTAACCCTTTTGGAAAAATGTCAATTTTTTGACTTTTTGAACTTCTTGTTTTTATAGCCTAGAAAGGCGTTTTTTCGTTCTAGAATATCGTAAAGGATATTTTCCACGCCTATATTTCCTAAAAAAAAAAAGTTCGAAAAATGGCCATTTTCGGACCAAAACCATGGGTTAACCCTTTTGCAAAAATGTCAATTTTTCGACTGTTTGAACTTCATGCTTTTATAGCCTAGAAAGGCGTTTTTTCGTTCTAGAATATCGTAAACGATATTTTCCTGGCCTATATTGCCGAAAAAAAAAAGTTGGAAAAATGGCCATTTTTGGACCAAAACCATGGGTTAACCCCTTTGGAAAAATGTCAATTTTTCGACTTTTTGAACGTCTTGTTTTTATAGCCTAGAAAGGCGTTTTTTCGTTCAACAATATCGTAAAGGATATTTTCCAGGGCTGTATTGCCTAAAAAAAAAAAGTTGGAAAAATGGCCATTTTTGGACCAAAACCATGGGTTAACCCCTTTGAAAAAATGTCAATTTTTCGACTGTTTTAACTTGATGTTTTTAAAGCCTAGAAAGGCGTTTTTTCGTTCAAGAATATCGTAAACGATATTTTCCTGGCCTATATTACCGAATAAAAAAAGTTGGAAAAATGGCCATTTTTGGACCAAAACCATGGGTTAACCCCTTCGGAAAAATATCAATTTTTCGACTTTTTGAACTTCTTCTTTTTATAGCATAGAAACACGTTTTCTCGTTCTAGAATATCGTAAAGGATAATTTCCAGGACTATATTGCCCAAAAAAAAAAAGGTTCAAAAAATATCCATTTTTGAACCAAAACCATGGGTTAACCCCTTTGGAAAAATGTCAATATTTCGACTCTTTGAACTTCTTGTTTTTATAGCCTAGAAAGGATATTTTTCAGGTTTATATTGCCAAAAAAAAGGTTGAAAAATGGCCATTTTTGGACCAAAACCATGGGTTAACCCCTTTTGAGAAATGTCAATTTTTCGACTCTTTGAACTTCTCGTTTTTATAGGCTAGAAAGGCGTTTTTTCGTTCTAGAATATCGTAAAGGATATTTTCCAGGCCTATATTGCCTAAAACAAAATGTTGGAAAAATGGCCATTTTTGGACCAAAACCATGGGTTAACCCCTTTGGAAAAATGTCAATTTTTCGACTTTTTTAACGTCTTGTTTTTATAGCCTAGAAAGGCGTTTTTTCGTTCTAGAATATCGTAAACGATACTTTCCTGGCCTATATTGCCGAAAAAAAAAAAGTTGGAAAAACGGGCATTTTTGGACCAAAACCATGGGTTAACCCATTTGGAAAAATGTCAATTTTTCGACTTTTTGATCTTCTTGTTTTTATAGCCAGAAAGGCGTTTTTTCGTTCTAGAATATCGTAAAGGATATTTTCCAGGCCTATATTGCCTAAAAAAAAAAAAGTTGGAAAAATGGCCATTTTTGGACCAAAACCATGGGTTAACCCTTTGGAAAAATGTCAATTTTTCAACTTTTTGAGCTTCTTGCTTTTATAGCCTAGAAAGGCCTTTTTTCGTTCTACAATATCGTAAAGGATATTTTCCAGGCCTATATTGCCTAAAACAAAAAGGTTGGAAAAATGGCCATTTTTCGACCAAAACCATGGGTTAACCCCTTTGGAAAAATGTCAATTTTTCGACTTTTTGATTTTCTTGCTTTTATAGCCTAGAAAGACGTTTTTCGTTCAAGAATATCGTAAACGTATTTTCCTGGCCTATATTGCCGAAAAAAAAAAAGTTGGAAAAATGGCCATTTTTGGACCAAAACCATGGGTTAACCCCTTCGAAAAATGTCAATTTTTTGACTTTTTGAACTTCTTGTTTTTATAGCCTAGAAAGAAGTTCTTTCGTTCTAGAATATCGTAAACGATATTTTCCAGGGCCATATTGCCTAAAAACAAAAAGCTTGGAAAAATGGCCATTTTTGGACAAAAACCATGGGTTAATTCCTTTGGAAAAATGTCAATGTTTTGAATTTTGAACTTCTTGTTTTTATAGCCTAGAAAGGCGTTTTTTCCTTCTGGAATATCGTAAACGATATTTCTTGGCCTATATTGCCGAAAAAGAAAGTTGGAAAAATGGCCATTTTTGGACTAAAACCATGGGTTAACCCTTTGAAAAAATGTCATTTTTTCGACTTTTTGAACGTCTTGTTTTAATAGCCTAGAAAGGCGTTTTTTCGTTCTAGAATATCGTAAAGGATATTTTCCAGGCCTATATTGCCTAAAAAAAAAATTTTGAAAAAGGGCTATTTTTCAACCAAAACCATGGGTTAACCCTTTGGAAAAATGTCAATTTTTCGACTTTTGAACTTCTTGTTTTTATAGCCTAGAAAGGCGTTTTTCGTTCTAGAATATCCTAAACGATATTTTCCTGGCCTATGTTGCCGAAAAAAAAAAAGTTGGAAAAATGGCCATTTTTGGACTAAAACCATAGGTTAACCCCTTTCGAAAAATGTCAATTTTTCACCTTTTGAACGTCTTGTTTTTATAGCCTAGAAAGGCGTTTTTTTCGTTCTAGAATATCGTAAAGGATATTTTCCAGGCATATATTGCCTAAAAAAAAAAGTTAAAAAATAGCTATTTTTCGACGAAAACCATGGGTTAACCCCTTTGGAAAATGTCAGTTTTTCGACTTTTTGAACTTCTTGTTTTTATAGGCTAGAAAGGCGTTTTTTCGTTCTACAACATCGTAAAGGATATTTTCCAGGCCTATATTGCCTAAAAAAAAAAGTAGGAAAAATGGCCATTTTTGGACCAAAACCATGGGTTAACCCCTTTGGAAAAATGTCAATTTTTCGACTTTTTGAACGTCTTGTTTTATAGCCTAGAAAGGCGTTTTTTCGTTCTAGAATATCGTAAACGATATTTTCCTGGCCTATATTGCCTAAAAAAAAAATTTAGAAAAAAGGCCATTTTGGACCAAAACCATGGGTTAACCCCTTTGGAAAAATGTCAATTTTTCGACTTTTTGAACGTCTTGTTTTTATAGCCTAGAGAGGTGTTTTTTCGTTCTAGAATATCGTAAAGGATATTTTCCAGGCCTATATTGCCTAAAAAAAAATTTTGAAAAAGGGCTATTTTTCAACCAAAACCATGGGTTAACCCCTTTGGAAAAATGTCAATTTTTCGACTTTTTGAACTTCTTGTTTTTATAGCCTAGAAAGGTGTTTTTTCATTCTAGAATATCCTAAACGATATTTTCCTGGCCTATATTACCGAAAAAAAAAAAGGTTGGAAAAAATGGCCATTTTGGACTAATACCATAGGTTAACCCTTTTGGAAAAATGTCAATTTTTCACCTTTTTGAACGTCTTGTTTTTATAGCCTAGAAAGGCGTTTTTTCGTTCTAGAATATCGTAAAGGATATTTTCCAGGCATATATTGCCTAAAAAAAAAAAGTTAAAAAAATAGCAATTTTCGACGAAAACCATGGGTTAACCTCTTTGGAAAAATGTCAGTTTTTCGACTTTTGAACTTCTTGTTTTTATAGGCTAGAAAGGCGTTTTTTCGTTCTGGAATATCGTAAACGATATAATCCTGGCCTATATTGCCGGAAAAAAAAAGTGGGAAAAATGGCCATTTTTGGACCAAAACCATGGGTTAACCCCTTTGGAAAAATGTCAATTTTTCGACTTTTTAAACGTCTTGTTTTTATAGCCTAGAAGGGGTTTTTTCGTTCTGGAATATCGTAAACGATATAATCCTGGCCTATGTTGCCGAAAAAAAAAAGTTGGAAAAATGGTTATTTTTGGACTAAAACCATGGGTTAACCCTTAGGAAAAATGTCAATTTTTCAACTTTTTGAACGTCTTGTTTTTATAGCCTAGAAAGGCCTTTTTTCGTGCTACATTATCGTAAAGGATATTTTCCAGCCCTATATTGCCTAAAAAAAAAAGTAGGAAAAATGGCCATTTTTCGACCAAAACCATGGTTAACCCCTTTGGAAAAATGTCAATTTTTCGACTTTTTGAACTTCTTGCTTTTATAGCCTAGAAAGGCGTTTTTTCGTTCTAGAACATCGTAAACGATATTTTCCTGGCCTATATTGCCGAAAAAAAAAAAGTGGAAAAATGGTCATTTTTGGACCAAAACCATGGGTTAACCCCTTTGGAAAATGTCAATTTTTCGACTTTTTAAACGTCTTGTTTTTATAGCCTAGAAGGGCGTTTTTTCGTTCCAGAATATGGTAAAGAATATTTTCCAGGCTTATATTGGCTAAAAAAAAAAATTTTGAAAAAGGGCTATTTTTGGACCAAAACCATCGGTTAACCCCTTTGGAAAAAATGTCAATTTTTCTAATGTTTGAACTTCTTGTTTTTATAGCCTAGAAAGTCATTTTTTCGTTCTGGAATATCGTAAACGATATAATCCTGGCCTATATTGCCGAAAAAAAAAAGTTGGAAAAATGGTCATTTTTGGACTAAAACCATGGGTTAACCCCTTTGGAAAAATGTCAATTTTTCAACTTTTTGAACTTCTTGTTTTTATAGGCCTAGAAAAGCGTTTTTTCGTTCTAGAATATTGTAAGGATATTTTCCAGGCCTATATTGCCTAAAAAAAAGTTTGAAAAATGGCTATTTTTAGGCAAAAACCATGGGTTAACCCCTTTGGAAGAATGTCAATTTTTCGACTTTTTGAACTTCTTGTTTTTTATAGCCTAGAAAGGCGTTTTTTCGTTCTAGAATATCGTAAAGGATATTTTCCAGGGCTATATTGCCTAAAAAAAAAAAGTTGGAAAAATAGCCATTTTTTGGACCAAAACCATGGGTTAACCCGTTTCGAAAAATGACAATTTTTCGACTTTTTGAACTTCTTGTTTTTATAGCCTAGAAAGCCCTTTTTCCTTCTAGATTATCGTAAAGGATATTTTCCAGGCCTATATTGCCTAAAAAAAAAAGTTGGAAAAATGGCCATTTTTTGGACCAAAACCATGGGTTAACCCCTTTGGAAAAATATCAATTTTTCGACTGTTTGAACTTCTTGCTTTTATAGCCTAGAAAGGCGTTTTTCGTTCTAGAATATCGTAAACAATATTTTCCTGGCCTATATTGCCGAAAAAAAAAAGTTGGAAAAATGTCAATTTTTCGACTTTTTGAACGTCTTGTTTTTATAGCCTAGAAAGGCGTTTTTTCGTTCTAGAATATCGTAAAGGATATTTTCCAGGGCTGTATTGCCTAAAAAAAAAAAGTTGGAAAAATGGCCATTTTTGGACCAAAACCATGGGCTTAACCCTTGAAAAAATGATAATTTTTCGGACTGTTGGATTTTCATGTTTTAAAGCCTGCAAAGGCGTTTTTTCGTTCTAGAATGTCGTAAAGAATATTTTCCAGGCCTATATTGCCTAAAACAAAAAGATTGGAAAAATAGCCATTTTAGGACCAAAACCATGGGTTAACCCTTTGGAAAAATGTCAATTTTTCGACTTTTGAACTTCTTGCTTTTATAGCTAGAAAGGCGTTTTTTCGTTCTAGAATATCTTAAAGGATATTTTCCAGGCCTATATTGCCTAAAAAAAAAGTTGGAAAAATGGCCATTTTTGGACCAAAACCATGGGTTAACCCCTTTGGAAAAATGTCAATTTTCAACTTTTTGAACTTTTTGTTTTTATAGCCTAGAAAAGCGATTTTTCGTTCTAGAATATTGTAAGGATATTTTCCAGGCCTATATTGCCTAAAAAAAAGTTTGAAAAATGGCTATTTTTGGACAAAAACCATGGGTTAACCCCTTTGGAAAAATGTCAATTTTTCGACTGTTGGATTTTAATGTTTTTAAAGCCTGCAAAGGCGTTTTTTCGTTCTAGAATGTCGTAAAGAATATTTTCCAGGCCTATATTGCCTAAAACAAAAAGATTGGAAAAATAGCCATTTTAGGACCAAAACCATGGGTTAACCCCTTTGGAAAAATGTCAATTTTTCGACTTTTTGAACTTCTTGCTTTTATAGCCTAGAAAGGCGTTTTTTCGTTCTAGAATATCGTAAACGATATTTTCCTGGCCTATATTGCCTAAAAAAAAAAGTGGGAAAAATGGCCATTTTTGGACCAAAACCATGGGTTAACCCCTTTGGAAAAATGTCAATTTTTCGACTTTTTGAACTTCTTGTTTTTTTAGCCTAGAGAGGCGTTTTTTCGTTCTAGAATATCGTAAAGGATACTTTCCAGGCCTATATTGCCTAAAAAAAAAAATTTTGAAAAAAGGCTATTTTTGGACCAAAACCATGGGTTAACCTCTTTGGAAAAATGTCAAGTTTTCGACTTTTTGAACTTCTTGTTTTTATAGCCTAGAAAGGCGTTTTTTCGTTCTAGAATAACGTAAACGATATTTTCCTGGCCTATATTGCCGAAAAAAAAAATTTGGAAAAATGGCCCTTTCTGGACTAAAACAATGGTTTAACCCCTTTGGAAAAATGTCAATTTTTCACCCTTATGAACGTCTTGTTTTTATAGCCTAGAAAGGCGTTTTTTCGTTCTAGAATATTGTAAAGGATATTTTCCAGGCCTATATTGGCTAAAAAAAAAAATTTTAAAAAAGGGCTATTTTTGGACCAAAACCATGGGTTAACCCCTTTGGAAAAATGTCACTTTTACGAATTTTTGAACTTCTTGTTTTTATAGCCTACAAAGGCGTTTTTTCGTTCTAGAATATCGTAAACGATATTTTCCTGGCCTATATTGCCGAAAAAAAAAAGTTGGAAAAATGGCCATTTTTGTACTAAAACCATGGGTTAACCCCTTTGGAAAAATGTCAATTTTTTGACTGTTTGAACTTCTTACTTTTATAGCCTAGAAAGGCGTTTTTTCGTTCTAGAATATCGTAAACGATATTTTCTTTGCCTATATTGCCGAAAAAAAAAAGTTGGAAAAATGGCCATTTTTGGACAAAAACCATGGGTTAAGCCCTTTGGAAAAATGTCAATTTTTCGACTTTTTGAACGTCTTGTTTTTATAGCCTAGAAAGGCGTTTTTTCGTTCAACAATATCGTAAAGGATATTTTCCAGGGCTTTATTGCCCAAAAAAAAAAAAGGTTCGAAAAATGTCCATTTTTGAACCAAAACCATGGGTTAACCCCTTTGGAAAAATGTCAATTTTTCGACTCTTTGAACTTCTTGTTTTTATAGCCTAGAAAGGCGTTTTTTCGTTCTAGAATATCTTAAAGGATATTTTCCAGGCCTATATTGCCTAGAAAAAAAGTTGGAAAAATGTCCATTTTTGGACCAAAACCATGGGTTAACCCCTTTGGAAAAATGTCAATTTTTCGACTGTTTGAACTTCTTGTTTTTATCGCCTAGAAAGGCGTTTTTTCGTTCTAGAATATCGTAAAGGATATTTTTCAGGTTTATATTGCCAAAAAAAAAGGTTGAAAAATTGCAATTTTTGGACCAAAACCATGGGTTAACCCCTTTTGAAAAATGTCAATTTTTCGACTCTTTGAACCTCTCGTTTTTATAGCCTAGAAAGGCGTTTTTTCGTTCTAGAATATCTTAAAGGATATTTTCCAGGGCTATATTGCCAAAAAAAAAAAGTTGGAAAAATGTCCATTTTTGGACCAAAACCATGGGTTAACCCCTTTGGAAAAATGTCAATTTTTCCACTTTTAGAAACTTCTTGTTTTTATAGCCTAGAAAGGCCTTTTTTCGTACTAGAATAACGTAAAGGATATTTTCCAGGGCAATATTGCCTAAAAAAAAAAAGTTGGAAAAATGTCCATTTTTGGACCAAAACCATGGGTTAACCCCTTTGGAAAAATGTCAATTTTTCGACTTTTTGAACTTCTTGTTTTTATAGCCTAGAAAGGCGTTTTTTCGTTCTAGAATATCGTAAAGGATATTTTAAACGCCTATATAGCCAAAAAAAAAAAAGTTGGAAAAATGGCCATTTTTGGACCAAAACCATGGGTTAACCCCTTTGGACAAATGTCAATTTTTCGACTTTTTGAACTTCTTGCTTTTATAGCCTAGAAAGGCGTTTTTTCGTTCTAGAATATCGTAAACGATATTTTCCTGGCCTATATTACCGAAATAAAAAAGTTGGAAAAATGGCCATTTTTGGACCAAAACCATGGGTTAACCCCTTTGGAAAAATGTCAATTTTTCGACTTTTTGAACGTCTTGTTTTTATAGCCTAGAAAGGCGTTTTTTCGTTCAACAATATCGTAAAGGATATTTTCCAGGGCTGTATTGCCTAAAAAAAAAAACATGGAAAAATGGCCATTTTTGGACCAAAACCATGGGTTAACCCCTTTGGAAAAATGTCAATTTTTCGACTCTTTGACCTTCTTGTTTTTATAGCCTAGCAAAGCGTTTTTTCGTTCTAGAATATCTTAAAGGATATTTTCCAGGCCTATATTGCCTAGAAAACAAGTTGGAAAAATGTCCATTTTTGGACCAAAACCATGGGTTAACCCCTTTGGAAAAATGTCAATTTTTCGACTGTTTGAACTTCTTGTTTTTAAAGCCTAGAAAGGCGTTTTTTCGTTCAAGAATATCGTAAACGAAATTTTCCTGGCCTATATTATCGAAAAAAAAAAGTTGGAAAAATGGCCATTTTTGGACCAAAACCATGGGTTAACCCCTTTGGAAAAATATCAATTTTTCGACTTTTTGAACTTCTTCTTTTTATAGCCTAGAAAGACGTTTTCTCGTTCAAGAATATCGTAAAGGATATTTTCCAGGACTATATTGCCCAAAAAAAAAAAAGGTTCGAAAAATGTCCATTTTTGAACCAAAACCATGGGTTAACCCCTTTGGAAAAATGTCAATTTTTCGACTCTTTGAACTTCTTGTTTTTATAGCCTAGAAAGGCGTTTTTTCGTTCTAGAATATCTTAAAGGATATTTTCCAGGCCTATATTGCCTAGAAAAAAAGTTGGAAAAATGTCCATTTTTGGACCAAAACCATGGGTTAACCCCTTTGGAAAAATGTCAATTTTTCGACTGTTTGAACTTCTTGTTTTTATCGCCTACAAAGGCGTTTTTTTGTTCTAGAATATCGTAAAGGATATTTTTCAGGTTTATATTGCCAAAAAAAAGGTTGAATAATGGCCATTTTTGGACCAAAACCATGGGTTAAGCCCTTTGGAAAAATGTCAATTTTTCGACTTTTTTAACGTCTTGTTTTTATAGCCTAGAAAGGCGTTTTTTCGTTCTAGAATATAGTAAACGATACTTTCCTGGCCTATATTGCCGAAAAAAAAAAAGTTGGAAAAACGGGCATTTTTGGACCAAAACCATGGGTTAACCCCTTTGGAAAAATGTCAATTTTTCGACTTTTTGAACTTCTTGTTTTTATAGCCCAGAAAGGCGTTTTTTCGTTCTAGAATATCGTAAAGGATATTTGCCAGGCCTATATTGCCTAAAAAAAAAAAGTGGGAAAAATGGCCATTTTTGGACCAAAACCATGGGTTAACCCCTTTGGAAAAATGTCAATTTTTCAACTTTTTGAACTTCTTGCTTTTATAGCCTAGAAAGGACTTTTTTCGTTCTAGAATATCGTAAAGGATATTTTCTAGGCCTATATTGCCGGAAAAAAAAAGTTGGAAAAAGTGGCCATTTATGGATCAAAACCATGGGTTAAGCCCTTTGGAAAAATGTCAATTTTTCGACTTTTTGAACTTCTTGTTTTTATAGCCTAGAAAGGCGTTTTTTCGTTCTAGAATATCGTAAAGGATATTTTCCTGGCCTATATTGCCTAAAAAAAAAAATTTGGAAAAATGGCCATTTTTGGACCAAAACCATGGGTTAACCCCTTTGGAAAAATGTCAATTTTTCGACTTTTTGAACTTCTTGCTTTTATAGCCTAGAAAGTTGTTTTTTCGTTCTAGAATATAGTAAACGATATTTTCCTGGCATATATTGCCGGAAAAAAAAGTGGGAAAAATGGCCATTTTTGGACTAAAACCATGGGTTAACCCCTTTGCAAAATCTCAATTTTTCAACTTTTTAAACTTCTTGTTTTTATAGCCTAGAAAGGCGTTTTTTCGTTCTAGAATACTGTAAAAGATATTTTCCAGGGCTATATTGCCTAAAAAAAAAAGGGTCGAAAAATGGCTATTTTTGGACCAAAACCATGGGTTAACCCCTTTGGAAAAATGTCAATTTTTCGACTTTTTGAACTTCTTGTTTTTGTAACCTAGAAAGGCGTTCTTTCGTTCTAAAATATCGTAAAGGATATTTTCCAGTCCTATATTGCCTAAAAAAAAAAAAATTGGAAAAATGGCCCTTTTTGGACCAAAACCATGGGTTAACCCCTTTGGATGAATGTAAATTTTTCGACTTTTTGAACTTCTTGTTTTTATAGCCTAGAAAGGCGTTTTTTCGTTCTCGAATATCGTAAAGGATATTTTCCAGGGCTATATTGCCTAAAAAAAAAAAGAAGGAAAAATGGCAATTTTTCGACCAAAATCATGGGTTAACCCCTTTGGAAAAATGTTAATTTTTCGACTTTTTGAACTTCTTGTTTTTATAGCCTAGAAAGGCGTTTTTTCGTTCTAGAATATGGTAAAGCATATTTTCCAGGACTATATTGCCTAAAAAAAAAGTTGGAAAAATGTCCATTTTTGGACAAAAAACCATGGGTTAACCCCTTTGGAAAAATGTCAATTTTTCGACTTTTTGAACTTCTTGCTTTTATAGCCTAGAAAGTTGTTTTTTCGTTCTAGAATATAGTAAACGATATATTCCTGGCCTATATTGCCGGAAAAAAAAGTGGGAAAAATGGCCATTTTTGGACTAAAACCAGGGGGTTAACCCCTTTGCAAAAATGTCAATTTTTCAACTTTTTAAACTTCTTGTTCTTATAGCCTAGAAAGGCGTTTTTTCGTTCTAGAATACTGTAAAAGATATTTTCCAGGGCTATATTGCCTAAAAAAAAAAAATTGAAAAAATGGCCCTTTTTGGACCAAAACCATGGGTTAACCCCTTTGGAAGAATGTCAATTTTTCGACTTTTTGAAATTCTTGTTTTTATAGCCTAGAAAGGCGTTTTTTCGTTCTAGAATATCGTAAAGGATATTTTCCAGGCCTATAGTGCCTAAAAGAAAAAGGTTGGAAAAATGACCATTTTTGGACCAAAACCATGGGTTAACCCCTTTGGAAAAATTTCAATTTCTCGACTTTTTGAACTTCTTGTTTTTATAGCCTAGAAAGACGTTTTTTCGTTCTAGAATATCGTAAAGGATATTTTCCAGGGCAATATTGCCTAAAAAAAAAAAGGTGGAAAAATGTCCATTTTTGGACCAAAACCATGGGTTAAACCCTTTGGAAAAATGTCAATTTTTTGACTTTTTGAACTTCTTGTTTTTATAGCCTAGAAAGGCGTTTTTTCGTTCTAGAATATCGTAAAGGATATTTTCCACGCCTATATAGCCAAAAAAAAAAAGTTGGAAGAATGGCCATTTTCGGACCAAAACCATGGGTTAACCCCTTTGGAAAAATGTCAGTTTTTCGACTTTTTGAACTTCTTGCTTTTATAGCCTAGAAAGGCGTTTTTTCGTTCTAGAATATCGTAAACGATATTTTCCTGGCCTATATTGCCGAAAAAAAAAAGTTGGAAAAATGGCCATTTTTGGACCAACACCATGGGTTAACCCCTTTGGAAAAATGTCAATTTTTCGACTTTTTGAACGTCTTGTTTTTATAGCCTAGAAAGGCGTTTTTTCGTTCAACAATATCGTAAAGGATATTTTCCAGGGCTGTATTGCCTAAAAAAAAAAAGATGGAAAAATGGCCATTTTTGGACCAAAACCATGGGTTAACCCCTTTGGAAAAATGTCAATTTTTCGACTCTTTGACCTTCTTGTTTTTATAGCCTAGCAAAGCGTTTTTTCGTTCTAGAATATCTTAAAGGATATTTTCCAGGCCTATATTGCCTGAAAAAAAAAAGTTGGAAAAATGTCCATTTTTAGACCAAAACCATGGGTTAACCCTTTTGGAAAAATGTCAATTTTTTGACTTTTTGAACTTCTTGTTTTTATAGCCTAGAAAGGCGTTTTTTCGTTCTAGAATATCGTAAAGGATATTTTCCACGCCTATATTTCCTAAAAAAAAAAAGTTCGAAAAATGGCCATTTTTGGACCAAAACCATGGGCTAACCCTTTTGCAAAAATGTCAATTTTTCGACTGTTTGAACTTCATGCTTTTATAGCCTAGAAAGGCGTTTTTTCGTTCTAGAATATCGTAAACGATATTTTCCTGGCCTATATTGCCGAAAAAAAAAAGTTGGAAAAATGGCCATTTTTGGACCAAAACCATGGGTTAACCCCTTTGGAAAAATGTCAATTTTTCGACTTTTTGAACGTCTTGTTTTTATAGCCTAGAAAGGCGTTTTTTCGTTCAACAATATCGTAAAGGATATTTTCCAGGGCTGTATTGCCTAAAAAAAAAAAGTTGGAAAAATGGCCATTTTTGGACCAAAACCATGGGTTAACCCCTTTGAAAAAATGTCAATTTTTCGACTGTTTTAACTTGATGTTTTTAAAGCCTAGAAAGGCGTTTTTTCGTTCAAGAATATCGTAAACGATATTTTCCTGGCCTATATTACCGAAAAAAAAAAGATGGAAAAATGGCCATTTTTGGACCAAAACCATGGGTTAACCCCTTTGGAAAAATGTCAATTTTTCGACTTTTTGAACTTCTTGCTTTTATAGCCTAGAAAGTTGTTTTTTCGTTCTAGAATATAGTAAACGATATATTCCTGGCCTATATTGCCGGAAAAAAAAGTGGGAAAAATGGCCATTTTTGGACTAAAACCATGGGTTAACCCCTTTGCAAAAATGTCAATTTTTCAACTTTTTAAACTTCTTGTTCTTATAGCCTAGAAAGGCGTTTTTTCGTTCTAGAATATCGTAAACGATATTTTCCAGGCCTATATTGCCTTAAAAAAAAAGTTGGAAAAATGGCCATTTTTGGACCAAAACCATGGGTTAACCCCTTTGGAAAAATGTCAATTTTTCGACTTTTTGAACTTCTTGCTTTTATAGCCTAGAAAGACGTTTTTTCGTTCTAGAATATCGCAAACGATATTTTCCTGGCCTATATTGCCGAAAAAAAAAAGTTGGAAAAATGGCCATTTTTGGACCAAAACCATGGGTTAACCCCTTTGGAAAAATGTCAATTTTTCGACTTCTTGAACGTCTTCTTTTTATAGCCTAGAAAGGCATTTTTTCGTTCTAGAATATCGTAAAGGATATTTTCCAGGCCTATATTTCCTAAAAAAAAAATTTTGAAAAAGGGCTATTTTTGCACCAAAACCATGGGTTAACCCCTTTGGAAAAATGTCAATTTTTCGACTTTTTGAACTTCTTGTTTTTATAGTCTAGAAAGGCGTTTTCTCGTTCTAGAATATCGTAAACGATATTTTCCAGGGCTATATTGATAAAAAAAAAAAGGATGGAAAAATGGCCATTTTTGGACCAAAACCATGGGTTAACCCCTTAGGAAAAATGTCAATTTTTCGACTTTTTCAACTTCTTGCTTGTATAGCCTATAAAGGCGTTTTTTCGTTCAAGAATATCGTAAACGATACATTCCTGGCCTATATTGCCGAAAAAAAAAAGTTGGAAAAATGGCCATTTTTGGACCAAAACCATGGGTTAACCCCTTTGAAAAAATGTCAATTTTTCGACTTTTTGAACTTCTTGTTTTTATAGTCTAGAAAGGCGTTTTCTCGTTCTAGAATATCGTAAACGATATTTTCCTGGCCTATATAACGGAAAAAAAAAGTTGGAAAAATGGCCATTTTTAAACCAAAACCATGTGTTAACCTCTTTGGAAAAATGTCAATTTTTCGACTTTTTCAACTTCTTGTTTTTATAGCCTAGAAAGGCGTTTTTTCGTTCTAGAATATCGCAAAGGATATTTTCCTGGCCTATATTGCCTAAAAAAAAGTTGGAAAAATTGCCATTTTTGGACCAAAACCGTGGGTTAACCCCTTTGCAACAATTAAATTTTTCAACTTTTTGAACTTCTTGTTTTTATAGCCTGGAAAGGCGTTTTTTCCTTCGGGAATATCGTAAAGGATATTTTCCTGGCCTATATTGCCGAAAAAAAAAGTTGGAAAAATGGTCATATTTGAACCAAAACCATGTGTTAACCCCTTTGTAAAAATGTTAATTTTTCGACTTTTGGAACTTATTGTTTTTATAGCCTAGAAAGCCGTTTTTCGTTCTAGAATATCGTAAAGGATATTTTCCTGGCCTATATTGCCGAAAAAAAAAAAAGCTGGAAAAATGGCCATTTTTGGTCCAAAACCATGGGTTAACCTCTTTGGAAAAATGTCAATTTTTCGACTTTTTGAACTTCTTATTTTTATAGCCTAGAAAGGCGTTTTTTCGTTCTAGAATATCGTAAAGGATATTTTCCAGGACTATATTGCCTAAAAAAAAAAGTTGCAAAAATGGACATTTTTGGACCAAAACCATGGGTTAACGCGTTTGGAAAAATGTCAATTTTTCGCCTTTTTGAAGTTCTCGCTTTTATAGCCTAGAAAGGCGTTTTTTCTTTCTAGAATATCATAAAGGATATTTTCCAAGCCTATATTGCCTAAAAAAAAAAAGTTTGAAAAATGGCCATTTTTGGACCAAAACCATGGGTTAATCCCTATGGAAAAATGTCAATTTTTGTACTTTTTAAACTTCTTGCTTTTATAGCCTAGAAAGGCGATTTTTGTTCTAGAATATCGTAAAGGATATTTGTTTGGCGTATATTGCCGAAAAAAAAACGTTGGAAAAATGGCCATTTTTGCACCAAAACGATGGGTTAACCCCTTTGGAAAAATGTCAATTTTTCGACTTTTTGAACTTCTTGTTTTTATAGCCTAGACAGGCGTTTTTTCGTTCTAGAATATCGTAAAGGTTATTTTCCTGGCCTATACTCCCTAAAAAAAAAAGTTGGAAAAATGGTCATTTTTGGACCAAAACTATGGGTTAACTCCTTTGGAAAAATGTCAATTTTTCGACTTTTTGAACTTCTTGTTTTTATAGGCTAGAAAGGCGTTTTTTCGTTCTAGAATATCGTAAAGGATATTTTCCTGGCCTATATTGCCAAAAAGGAAAAGTTGAAAAATGGCCATTTTTGGACCAAAACCATGGGTTAACCCCTTTGCAACAATGTCAATTTTTCGACTTTTTGAACTTCTTGTTTTTATAGCCTGGAAAGGCGTTTTTTCCTGCTGGAATATCGTAAAGGATATTTTCCCGGCCTATATTGCAAAAAAAAAAGTTGGAAAAATTGGCATATTTGAAGCAAAACCATGGGTTAACCCCTTTGTAAAAATGTTAATTTTTCGACTTTTCGAACTTGTTGTTTTTATAGCCTAGAAAGCAATTTTTCGTTCTAGAATATCGTAAAAAATATCTTCCTCGCCCATATTGCCGAAAAAAAAACGCTGGAAAAATGGCCATTTTTGGTCCAAAACCATGGGTTAACCCCCTTGACACAATGTCAATTTTTCGACTTTATGAACTTCTTTTTTGTATAACCTGGACAGGCGTTTTTTCCTTCTGGAATATCGTAAAGGATATTTTCTTGGCCTATATTGCCTAAAAAAAAAAGTCTGAAAAATGGCCATGTTTGAACCAAAACCATGGGTTAACCCCTTTGGAAAAATGTCAATTATTCGAGTTTTTGAACTTCTTGTTTTTATAGCGTAGAAAGGCCTTTTTTCTTTCTAGAATATCGTAAAGGTTATTTTCCTGGCCTGTATTGCCTAAAAAAAAAAGTTGAAAAAATGGCCATTTTTGGACTAAAACCATGGGTTAACCCCTTTGGAAAAATGTCAATTTTTCGACTTTTTGAACTTCTTGTTTTTTTAGCCTAGAAAGGCGTGTGTTTGTTCTAGAATATCGTAAAGGATATTTTCCTGGCCTATATTGCCTAAAAAAAGAAGTTGGAAAAATAACCATATTTGGACCAAACCTATGGGTTAACCCTTTGGAAAAATGTCAATTTTTCGACTTTTTTAACTTCTTGTTTTTATGGCCTAGACAGGCGTTTT
>NW_027332372.1:37500-39757 GCF_958299795.1 Porites lutea | reverse complement strand
ATCCGTCTGGAATATCGTAAAGGATATTATCTTAGCCTATAATGCCTAAAAAAAAAAGTCTGAAAAATGGGCGTGTTTGAACAAAAACCATGGGTTAACCCCTTTCGAACAATGTCAATTTTTTTGCTTTTTGAACTTCTTCTTTTTATAGCCTAGACAGGCGTTTTTTAGTTCTAGAATATCGTAAAGGATATTTTCGAGTCCTATATTACCTAAAAAAAAAGGTGGGAAAAATGGTTATTTTTGGACTAAAACCATGGGTTAACCCCTTTGGAAAAATGTCAATTTTTCGACTTTTTGAACTTCTTGTTTTTATAGCCTAGAAAGGCGTTTTTTCGTTCTAGAATATCGTAAAAGATATGTGTTGTAAAATATAGCACTGCGCCAGTCTCAGCAGACATCTGCTGTCATAACTGGTATCAGACGTCTCATTTTGTATGTTATGTTATATAAGTGTTATTAGACGTCTGATGTTTTATTATATATGTACTGAGATTTACCCATTGAAAAGGCGCGAAATAAATTGGGTTCACAAGCTGGTCTAAGAACCCGACAGCCAATCAAATTGCGCGTATTGCTTTTTCCACGTGTGAGGAAAACGATACGTCCAATAAGGTGCCGCGTATCATGTTTTTTGACGTGTGAGCCGTAACAAGGTGATTTTCATTCAGCTGGCAGCATTTCACTTTGTTAAAGAAATCTTTCGCAAGTGTTGAAGCTTAAAAACATGAACGAGAAAAGGTTTGTTGATCACGATACTTCAGTCGAGGATTACGTGGAAAGTCTCGAAGACAGGAATACGAAAGAGAAAACGAAACGAGATGTGAAATTGCTGGAAACGTTTTTGAGAAACGAAAAGAACGACGAGCGAGAAGTGCAAGACATAGAGCCCGCAGAATTAAACAAGCACCTTGCGGAGTTTATTCGTTCTGTGAGACGTAAAGACGGAGAGGATTATGAGCCTTCAAGTTTAAGATGCCTTGTTTCAAGTATTGAAAGACATTTGAAGAAAAATAATTATACTAAGAGTATCATTAACGATAAAGAATTTGAATTGTTTAGAAAGTGTTTACAGGCTAAACAAAAAGAGCTGAAGAAAGCAGGCCGAGGCAACAAGGACAAAGCCGCTGTGGCTATCACGGACGAAGAAGTCGATATACTTCACGAAAAAAATTTGCTTGGAGTTTCTTCTGCTGAATCATTGTTGAATACTGTTTGGCTGAACAACACCATTCATTTTGGAATGCGTGGTTGTCAAGAGCATAGGGATTTGTGCTGGGAGATGTAAAGCTTTGTAAGGACGCACAAGGTAACGACTATCTAGTTTACAATGAAAGACAGACAAAAACAAGGTCTGGAGTAGACGCCTCAAACGTTCGAAAAGTTTCCCCGAAAATGTTTTCAACTGGTGATGAACGAGATCCTGTCGTGGCGTACAAAATTTACCGTGAAAAGCGACCGGAAAACATGATGGCTGACGATTCGCCATTCTACTTGGGAATAAACCACACGAAAACAGACGGCTCCAAAAAACACTGGTTCAAGTCGGCACCTGTGGGTGTAAATAAATTAAACACTTTGATGAAAACAATGGCTTCAAAAGCAAACATCAACAACGAGCGACTCACGAACCATAGTGCTCGTAAACACATGATTCAAAAACTTAATGACAGTCAAATTCCGCCAACGCATATAATGCAGTTAAGTGGGCACAAGAACGTGCAAAGCATAACAAACTATAGTAGCTTAAACCTAAATCAATAAAAAAACATATCAGGCATCTTAAGCCGAGCATCGTCGCAAACACAAGTAACTACTGCAACTAATGAAACTGCTGCTGCGAGCACTTGCACTAGTAAAACCCCGATGAGATTTTTTGATGGAGCAGTAATAAGTGGAGGACAATTTACGATTTTCATTAATGCGCTTACTACCTCGCCGACCATTCAAACCAGGAGTTCCGTCACCGAAACCACCGAAAAAAGGTGGAAGAGAATCCGAATTGAGGAGTCCGACTCGGATTAAAGTTTAGAAATAATATTTTAACATTATTTGCTTGCTGTAATGTTAAATTTCTGGCAGAAAGTCAAGTTTATGTTATAATCCTTGCATGAGTTTTTAACTTGAGTTCATGTAACAGAGTTTTGTCTTGGTCTGTCATTAAAGACGATAAACAAGAATTAAAATCTCAGTATATATATATTAAACACAATACCACACGGAAAGTGCTTTGTACGATATTTACGCACTCGTTGTT
>NW_027332372.1:17500-32500 GCF_958299795.1 Porites lutea | reverse complement strand
TTACATTATTATATTTGTTATAGAACATTCTGTTGTATAACAGTTATATACCTGTAATCATTCATATATAACTGTAACAGTTATATAACATATATAGCTGTTATATAACAGTTATATAACTGATATATAACTGTTTAATCTGTTATATCACAGTCATATCACTGTAATATAACTGTTATTTAACAGTTATTTAACTGTTATATTACAGTTATAAAACAGTCATATACCTGTTATATAACAGTTATATAACAGTCATATAACTGTAATATAACTTTTATATAACAGTCATATACCTGTAATATAACAGTTATATAACAGTCATATATTTAACTGTTATATAACAGCTATATACCTGTAATATAACTGTTATAGAACAGTCTGTTATATAACAGTTATATACCTGTAATATAACTGTTTTGTAACAGTTATATGACTTATAACCCTTATATAACAGTTATATTACTGGTATATAACTGTTATATAACAGACTGTTCTATAACAGTTATATAACATATATAGCTGTTATATAACAGTTATATAACTGATATATGACTGTTATATAACCGTCTATACCTGTAATTTAACTGTTATATAACAGTTATGTAACTGTTATATAACAGTTATATAACATATATAGCTGTTATGTAACAGTTATATAACTGTTATATACCTGTAATTTAACTGTTTTTTAACAGTTATATAACAGTTTGTATAACAGTAATATAACATATATGACCGCAGACATCTGCTGTCATATAGCTGTTATCCGACGTCTGACATCATATAACTGTTATCAGACGTCTGATTTCATAACAGTTATATGATAGCAGATGTCTGATTTTATATGTTATGTTACATAACGTCTGACATCAGACGGCTGATGTCATACAACTGTTATTAGAGGTCTGATTTTTTGTAACTGGTAGCAGACGTCTTTCATCATATAACTGGTATCAGACGTCTGATGACAGTTATATTACATAACATATAACATCAGACGTCTGATAACAGTTATATAACATAACATACAAAGTCAGACGTCTGATACCAGTTATGACAGCAGATGTTATATAACAGTCATATAACAGTCATATAACACTTATATATCAGTTATATAACAGCTATATATGTTATATAACTGCTATAGAACAGTCTGTTATATAACAGTTATATACCAGTAATATAACTGTTATATAACGGTTATAAGTCATATAACTGTTACAGAACAGTTATATTACAGGTATATAACTGTTATATAACAGACTCTTGTATAACAGTTAGATAACAGTTAGATAACTGTTATATAACAGGTATATGCAGGTATATGACTGTTATATAACTGTTATATATCAGTTTTATAACTGTTAAATAACAGTTATATTACAGGTATATGACTGTTATTTAACTGTTATATTACAGGTATATAACTGTTATATAACAGACTGTTCTATAACAGTTATATTACAGGTATATAACTGTTATATAACAGACTGTTATATAACTGTTATATAACAGTTATATTATAGGTATATAACTGTTTTATAACAGACTGTTATATAACAGTTAGATAACTATTGTTATATAACAGTTATATATGTTTTATAACTGTTATATAACAGTTATATCACTTATATAACTGTCATAACAGTTAGGTCATAACTGTCATAACTATATAACTGTCATATAACTGTTATCAGACGTCTGACTTCATACAACTGTTATCAGACGTCTGCTGTCATAAAACTGTTATCAGATGTCTGATGTTAGATATCCTTTTCTCCTCAACTCGGCATTTTTATTTTTGATAATTGTAAAGATGACAATAGAGTGTGAGAGAGGTCAATATATTATTGAAAACAAGAGAAAACCAAAGGTTACCGAGTGAGGGCGACAACGATGGAAGATGAAAGCACTGTTACTCCAATGCTGTGCTTCGCACAAGTTTACTTGATAGATGTTCCAAACACGCGTGATCAGATTCTAAGTGACCAGAGAAGATCCAGATGCGAGTGATCAAATTGCTTTCTGTGAATTCCGTTCATCCTTATAAGTGGAAGTCTAAACGAATGCCGGCTACATACCTGCGATGCATGCATAATAATAACCTGAAGATAAAAACTGCAGGCTACTCTTGTCGCCCGCAATAAAAGTGGTTCATAACTCCCCGTTGCATGACGTTGAAGGTCTCTGTAAGTGTCTCATGTTTTATTTTTGCGGTAGTTTGGCTGAGAAATTAAATTCCCACAAAGTGCAATTCACGTCAATCAAAGTGTAAAAATGAAACATCTTATCTTTCCAAGGGTGAAAAACGGCATACTGTCTCTCACAAACGAGAGAGCAAAAAGACCAGCCATTCCTGTCCGCCATGCAGAATTTCCTTGAGTAGCCTGACCTTTTGTTTCTTCTGTGTGCAGTCTTGTTTGTTCCATCAGGAGGTGTCTCAAAAATATTAATGAAATGTTTTGATGTGTCAGGGGGTGCATGTATAATATTGTAATGCTTTAACTCAAACAAGGACACCGAAGCACAGGTGATAACTCCTGATGGTGATACGGAATTCTTTGAAATTCTTGCGGGAGTTCTGCAAGGAGACACACTCGCACCTTTCCTATTTATCATAGCCCTGAATTATGCCCTTAAAGAAGCTACTAGAGAAACACACACTGGGTTCACGCTTACACCACGGCAGAGCTCCTGTCATGTAGCAACATACATCACCGACACTGATTTCGCGGATGATCTTGCCCTAATTTCTGACTATCTTGAAGAGGCACAACTTCTCTTATTAAGACTGGACGTTGCTGCGAAAACAGTGGGTCTGCATGTTAACTACAAGAAAACGGAATACATGCTGTACAATCAACCTGTAGGAGATCTTGTCACACTGGGAGGGAACAAATTGAAGCAAGTAGATAACTTCAAATACCTTGGTTCGTGGATACAATCCAGTGAAAAGGACATGAATATAAGAATTGGACAAGCTTGGAGTGCACTCAACAAAATGATGAAAGTGTGGAAATCAAACCTAAAAAATCATCTCAAAAAAGGTTTCTTTCGGGCCACAGTTGAAAGTGTACTGCTTTATGGTGCTGAATGCTGGACGATTGCTGGAAAGATGAGGAATAGGCTAGATGGTACGTACACAAGAATGCTCAGAGCAGCTCTCGGAGTTTCCTGGAAGGAGCATAAAACCAACAAAGAACTGTACGGCAACCTTCCTAAGATTACAGATACACTGATGATGAGGAGGCTGCGGTTTATAGGACACTGTTGGAGAAGTGATATACTACTCTGGGAACCAAAGCACGGCGCAAGAAAGAGAGGAAGACCAGCATCAACATATGTAGACCAGCTGCAAAATGATACTGGTTTGAGCATTGTTGAACTGAAGAACATCATGGAAAACCGGAAGGAATGGATGAAGCTAGTTAAAGGAGTTCAAGTTCGCTCGAAATAAGCAAGCAGCAAGCAAGTAAGCAAGCAACTCAAATTAATTCCGCCCTTCAGAACTCAACTTGCTTCTACGTGGCTTTCCCTTGTGACAAGAATCACTTACACACTCTTTTAAAATAATTTTAGAAAATCTCTCAGAAAAGTAAGTAACAGGTATTTTATAGCGTTACCTTGCACTACTTTGAAGAAAATGGGAATGCAAAAGTTTTTTAGGCCGCTTTCTTCCCGTTTTTGAGTCTTTTCCGGACCAAAACAAAAAGGCCATGACCCGTCCGCCCCAAGGGCACAATGTGCCTCTCCCCGTGCATATTTGAGTGGGGTCCATAGCTAAAAATAATTAGTGCAACTAGTACTATCACTGTGCCGAGTTCGATGCTTTTACCCCAAAGTGCACAATTCAGTTATTTTTTTACACCATATGGCTGGACTATTATTACTTTTAATCTTTCTTAATTTCCAAATAATAGCTTTAAATCTCTCGAATATTTTGTAAGCAACAAATGCGTTAGAATTACCTTACATGCTGTTAAAATAAAAAAAAACTACACGATATATTTCTCCTTATATTGTACATATTTTTGGTTGAAAAAATTTTCATTGCTTAAACAATAATAATTTGTCCCATCCTTCTGAACAGACAGTTCAGAAAAGAATATATATTTACAGTTAATTTGATCATAATCTTTTGGTCTTGGCCACTTGTGCATGCCGTCCTTATTTTTCTTCGAAAAATTAACCGTCACTTTCTCCTCACTTTGAAGAGTGGTTATCTGCCCCACATAAAAGTGTTCATCGTAGGCCACTACAACCCAGTATTGGTTAACAGAGAGTAGTTTGCCATCGTGCGCCTACAAGTTACACAAAGAAATCTTGGTAAGAATACATGTGTTCTAAAATTAAAGTCATGTGCAACTTCAACATACACTAGAGTATGATCAAGCTGTTATACCTTTACGGGGGAACATCTCGAGGGATTTGAGGATTCCTCCTCCACAACATGTACGTCGATCCTTTGTTCATCATCTGAAAGTATCAATAAAAAAATGTTTACTTTTGACCAGCAGAGTTGTCTTAAATAGCTTGCTGTAGGCTAAAATTAATACCCACTTCATGATCTTAGTGGGCTTCTTTACAATACTGGACTGTTCAGTTGTTATTTTGAATCTTTGAAAAGATTTTTATTGAGCTGCCTACCCCAACATTTAAACCACCTACTTCAAACCTTTGTGACAAGCCCACTTTTGCTAGTACATGTATTCTGTCATGCTCATCAATTAGTGATTACATTACATGTATGTCAACTCATTCACTGTTCAAACTGGATATGAATAGAACTACACATCACTTTGCTGGAGATGTTGACCAAAAGTCAGTTTTGGTGGACACCAATGTTGAAGGCCGGCAAGCACAGAAAAGTTGTCACAACTTTTTAATAGTACCAGTCTCCCTTAGCTTGCTGACATTCACCATACCTCAACTAAAGTGTAGCCTCTTTCAATAGAGCCTCAACAGATGTGACTATAGCTAATACCAACAGCAAGTTACATCAATGTAACTTTGCCATTTTATTTTGACATTCTCTAACTTGTATTGCTGAAAGTTCTGCCTGCACAAACAACTGTTTATGTACATACTGAAATGATACAATACTATTGTTCTTGAGCTTAAAAGCCAAAAAAATGCACTATCAAAATGCAAATTATCAAATTATTCCCATAACTAGTAATGGTTGACACTACAGCTGCCCCCACTCTGTATAGAGTATTCTTGCTTCTTGTGTAGCTCTTTGAAATATACCGATTCATAATGAAGATCTTCACACATATTCCATACAATAGGTGAGATTAATACAGGAACTTGATAAACGCAAGGTTCCATGCACAGTTTCGGTTCGATTTACACAGCTTTGATCAAAACATTCTCAGTTCCGAGAATAGTTTATTCTAACCCATAGAACAAGATTTAATTAGACGTTTAATTTTTCGCTATTTCTATTTTACTTTTTATATTTGGCTCATTTCATTTGCCGGAAAGTAAGCCTTAGAAATTAAAAGGATGCTTGACCAATTCACGCTCGTGCATTCTAGTTATAGCAGAAGGACATCTGTGAGTGGGGAATAAGTCAGCACAGAATTTGATGGTCGGCGAATTTCAGTAATCGTCGATTGTTCTGCTAGTGATAAGCTAGCCGTTGAATCATTTACTCGTCTTGCTTGTTTTGGGCCGAGTCTTATTCCGGTCAAAGACAGAATAGAAACGTCATCATTACCTACCGATTCCTCGCGGCTCCTGTTCAAGCAAATCAAGATTTTTTCTATATTGACTGTATGACTGTATATTTTCAGCGGAAGGTTTCCAATCAAAGATTTGGGAACTCGTGTCTGGCAAACTCACTTAAGGTTAAAACATACACTGTTCTATGCACCTTATAACTTCATCTGCGCTTAACGAGTGTCTTTTGGTGCATAACTTTCATAACAACTGCTCCACAGAATGTCACTGATAACACATAACGCAAAAGAGTATCAAAGTATGACTGCACAATTAATGTCACAAAATCTACCTATTGTAAGCTGTTCCTTCGGGATCTTTTGTGTTTTACGTCATCCTAACCATTTCGTACTTGCGGGCGCAAACAATAGAAACGTCATAATTACCTACCGATTCCTCGCGGCCCCTGTTCAAGCAAATCAAGATTTTTTCTATATTGACTGTATGACTGTATATTTCAACTGTAAGTACTTTCCTTAATACACGCGTGAGTTACTAGAGTGCCTCCTCGGGATTTCGCCTTCTAGGCGATTTCGCCTTCTGGGCGAAATCCCTGCGGGGGCAATAATTTTTCCCTGTATGCAAAACACATCATGTTACACTCATCTTCTCTTGTATTCTCCAAATGCTTGCTAGTCTGAAAAATACAAAAAGATATGAAAGTGGTAAGGGATTATGGCACCAAATAAAATAATTTGTAACATAACAGCTTCAGATGAATGGAATTTCACAAAAGTAACTAGTTCTTTACAAAATAACAGCACTGTCTTATTATTTCATGCAGCAATAACTACATCAACATCCAGGGCCTGGTTACATAAAGCAAGGTTACATTATTTTAGTGTACTGTATCTCTGTTCTGGCAATATCACAATAAATATATCTTAGCTGAATAAAAGGAACCTGTTTCTGCAGGCTAGTCAAAATGGAAACAAGACATTCTGAATTGTTACTCTCCTTTTTGTTTTTGTTTTTCTTTTTTTTGTTTACACACCTTGTATCCTATACTTTTCTGCTCACCTTCTGCTTCTTTTTAGGAGGACCATCATGCTCAGCAGCTGCTAAGGCAAGTTTGCTGGTCTTCCATGTGAAAATTGTGTTTAGCTGCAGGGACAAGAGTAGTAGATTGCTTTTACACAATTGTTTTCATACAAGAAAATGTAGTCATATAGAGCTGTCATTCAGGGTTGTAACCAACGACACCCGTAACTTGATGTTATGGGTGATCAAAGTGGAAAGCTTAAGGTGACACTTTAAATATTATTTTATGGAAATATTACAGGTGAATCTTTATTCACTACGGCTGACACCCCTGAAAGGAAGGCATATAGGAATCCTATAATGGCCCATATACACTGTACTGTATTTATAACAATACATCAAACTATTGATGCATCATGATTGTAAGTGTTCTGATAGCAAAAAATGATCTCAAATTCAACTATCAACAACAATTGTAGTAGTTGAGTTAACTACTAATAGTTATGAAATCATAAACCTCCACTCGTCTTCCAGGTCTTATCCTCTATTGCAATTTATTCTATGGTAATAATGAAAGTGACCTCAATGGTCATCGTAAGTATTTTCCATGCTAAAATATTTACCGTAAGCTTACTGAAGCTGTTATGCCCTTCAGAAGTCTCAGCTGGAAGTGGTATGTCATTGCCATTACTACAAGAGGACAACTTTTTCGAAAGTTGTAGGGAAGAGTACATATCTACAAATTAAAAAAGGCCAATCAAAAATGGATACATTTATTTTAAATCTATGTCAGACTTACTTTTAGTTATTAACCTATCCTTAACATTCTTATCCAATGTGAAAGAAAGCGATGGGTTACCATTACTGTCCTTTGGTCCCAGGTAGATGTAGCAAGTTTGCCTACCTTTCCTGCAGTTTTGTAAACAAACACTTCTTCTCTGTAATGTAAGGCAAACAAAATGTTTAAGGTTAGTGCCAAAAAGGGTGAAATAATTCACATCCACCAAGTTAGTACATTCTGTATCATACCCATGCTTGAATTGGAAATTCTTGCCATCACTAGTGTTCTTCCCTTCATCAACAAAGGTATTGCTGTTTTCAAAAAAAAAAAGGAAAAAATTAATGAATGAAAAAAAGAAAAATGAAAGTAAACAAAAGAGAGATTTGAACTGATTTTTTAAAGGTAGAGATATATCAAGGGGCAAGGGGGGAGTGGGGTGGTTTAAACATCCCTTTCTCCAAAAGGGAAAGCCATGAGTATAGGTAACAAAACTATTATAAAACAATTGATGGCAATAAGTATACAAAACAATGCTCAAGGAGACTTTCACTACCCCAATCACTCTCACAAAAAGTATTTCACATGTTCCGGTTATTTTCATTATGGAATTAAGCTTTGGAATGCCTCCAAAGCACTAACAGTGAGGCAAGTTGTAGTGCAAAGAATGCTCAGATTCTTATTACCTGTGATTTCCTGAGGCTTCAGTTTGATCTTTAGTTTTTAGGTAGCCAACAATTGACTTTTCAGTTTGAGCCACAGCCACTTTCTGTTTCGTCGTTTTCTTTGTCATCTTTTTTCCAACTTTCAAATCACTCTCATACTTTCTTTTATTTTGCAAGGCTTAGCCAAGGGCCATCCTAACCTCAGCCTTGTGGTCTGCCAGTTGTGGAACAGCTGTAGTTATCTGAAATTGGGACCCAGATGATAGAGGTTTTGTGTATGTATCCCTCCACAAAATGCATATAAGCAGGGTGCAAACAAAGTCAGTTTTACTGCTTGACATTTTGGCATGCTATAGTTAGCATGTACTAGCCCAAAAGTCATTTCTACTAGGCCAAAAATACTTTTGATGAGCAGTGATTACAGTTCTTCTATAATGTGAATTCCACCACCCCCCCCCCCCCCCCCCCCTTGCCCATCGGCAAGTCAAGAGTAGAATTCACTAGCGTGATAGCAAAATCCACTCGTCCCGGGCTATCGGACACTACTTTCTTTGCACACTGTACAAGGGTATGACCCTAATGTCAACTTAAAAAAAGACTGTAATCACTGGGCGTACAAGAGTAGGGAGAGTGTAAAGTAATGCTTTGGGTAATAATAAAGCAAACATAGTAATGAGACAGCTGTAAAAAATGCACTCTGTTATTATGACTTTGTTTAACAGTCCGTTCACTTGAAATACTTACTAATTCAAAAACCTTGTGCAGTTTTCCATCTGGGATAGATGGAAGGGGATAAGCCTTTTTCCATATTTTGGCTTCACGGGCACAGTTTCTGAGCAAATTCTGGAGAAGGAAAACAGAAAAGTATATTAGGAAAGTATATTCCTGGTCAATTTGGAGAAAGGCAGTTAATGACAGTCTGAAAAACTCACACCACCCTCTGTCAAACTTTCAGTATGTTTTAGACCACTGTAACCTAGTTTTTGTCTCGTTGGGTTTCGTCACCTTTTATCATTTTCAACAAAATGTTAGACTCTTTTTTCGGCTGCAAACACAAACCATCAATCCAATCAAATTTTCAATACTGAGGTCACTGTTATGTTCTATGTATAGAACTTAGCTTTCACTTAATAAATAATGAGTTCTTTTTGTGAGTTTCTACATGACGGTTATTGACTCGATCACGGCTTGTCTGGCTCATGCACCAAGGAAATGCACGCAGTAAGGAAACTTTTAGTTTTATATAAACTCTCCATTTCAAAATACTGTCTACCCGAAAACTTAAGACGCTTTTCCGAAAATACAAGCTTGAGCTTTCCACAGGTATTCGCACTTGCATCGATCACGTCTTCATAAATATTAGGGAGTTTAAGATGCCACGAAAACTGACAGCCACAAAAAAGTCGCATGAAAAAAGAATCACATCTTTTCAGTCTCTCTCATAATTATTCCAATTCGCTTACTTTTTTAAATGCAAGCGAACTCTTCTAGAGCTGGGTTTCTATCAACCATATCCAAATTCATAAAGAGAAAGAAAATTTTGTCACTCATGGCTTGTTTACGTCCCTCACAAAACATGAAACTAGGCATTTTCACGTGGTAGTCCTGCAGTGACGGCAAAGAAATGTACAACAAAGCGTGATGCACGAGCAAAGTTGTTGTTTTGCCTTGTCAAGCTATTGCTTTTTTTGATTTCTTGTGGCCGCCGCATCTTAAATTTCCTATTATTTACAATACATTGTGATCAGTCAGAAACAGAATTGACAGACATGTGAAATCAGACGTCTGACATCAGACACCTGAATTCAGACATCTGACATCAGACGTCTAATATCAGACACCTGACGTCAGACATCTGAAATCAGATGCCTAATATCAGACGTCTGATATCAGATACCCTATATCAGACGTCTGACATCAGACATCTGAAATAAGACATCTAAAAACAAAAGTCTAAAAACAGACGTCTCACAACAGACATTTGAAATCAGACATCTGAAATCAGACGTCTGACATCAGACGTCTAAAATCAGACATCTGATATCACATGTGTGATATCAGACACCCTACATCAGACGTCTGATATCAGACATCTGTAATCAGACGTCTGAAAACAGAAGTATAAAAAAGACGTCTCACAACAAACATTTGAAATCAAGACACCTGACATCAGACGTGTAATATCAGACATCTGAAATCAGACGTCTGACATCAGACGTCTAAAATCAGACGTCTCAAAACAGATATCTAAAATCAGACATCTGAAATCAGACGTCTGATATCAGACACCTGAATTCAGACGTTTGCCAACCACCACCTCAAATAAGATGTCTGAAATCACACGTCTGAAATCAGACATCTGACAACAGAAGTCCAAAATCCGACGTCAGAACACAGACATCTGAAATCAGACATCTGACATCAGACGTCTGATATCAGACCCCTGAATACAAATGTCTGACAGCAGACATCTTACATCAGACACCTGACGTCAGACGTCTGAAATCAGACGCCTGATATCAGACGTGTGATATCAGACACCCTACATTACACATCTGAGATCAGACGTCTGACACCTGAAGTCTAAAAACACATGTCTCCCAACAGACATTTGAAATAAGACATCTGAAATCAGACGCCTGATTTCAGACGTGTGATATGAGACACCCTACATAAGAAGTCTCTAATCAGATACCTGAAATCAGACGTCTCACAACAGACATTTGAAATCAGCCATCTGAAACCAGACGTCCGACATCAGACACCTGACATCAGACGTCTGATATCAGACAGCTGAAAGCAGATGTCTTACAACAGACACCTGACATCAGAAGTCTGATAAAAGACATCCAAAATCAGACCTCTGAAAACAGCCATTTGACATCAGATGTCTGATATCGGACACCTGAATTCAGACGTCTTACATCAGACACCTGACGTCAGAAGTCCAATATCAGACACCTGATGTCAGACATTTAAAATAAGACGCCTGATATTAGAAACCTGACATCAGACGTCTGACATCACACATGTGACAACAGAAGTCTGAAATCAGATGTCTCACAACAGACATTTGAAATCAGACATCTGAAATCAGACAACTGACATCAGACATCTGATAATCATAGTGGAAAGAGGCTTAAATCAAAACTCAATTGTGAGATTTCAGTTAAGACTGACAGCGATAATACCCTATGTAATGTAGAAAGTGCGGCCTTATTAGGTTTAGAAATTGATAGCAGGCTATCCTTCAATGCACATGTTGATAAAGTATGCAAATTGCTTGCCTCACGAATTGCGGTGCTGCAAAAAACAAGAGCGTTCCTACCGCTTAGTCAGCTTGTTAAATACTATAATGAGGTGATCCGTCACGTTATGAGCTATGGTAGCCTCATCTGGTCTTCATGCGACAAGGAGCAGCTCTATCGTGTCCTTAAATTGCAAAAGCAGGCGGCAAGAGTAATTCTTTATGCAAATCGCCAGGTATCTTCTGTTCCCCTCTTTAACAAGCTGTCTTGGATCCTGTTTAATGAACAATCAAGGATGGATAAGTGCTCTATTATTTAAAACCATATTAATGGGACTTTACCTATTTACTTAAATGATCACATTATTATAAATAACAATCGTCGTGCACGCATAGTCTCTATGCCAATAAAAATACTGTATGTCATATATCAGAGGTCTGATGTCAGGTGTCTGATTTCAGATGTCGGTTGTCAGACGTCTGATTTCAGGTGTTTGATATCAGATGTTTGATGTCAGGTACTGTTATCAGACGTCTGACAACAGACACCTGACATCAGACATCTGACAACAGTAGTCTGAAATCAGACGTCTCAGAACCGACATTTGAAATCAGACAACTGAAATCAGGCGTCTAACATCACACGTCTGAAATCAGACACCTGACATCAGACGTCTGACAACCTACATCTGATTCAGACATTTAAAATTAAGCGTCTGATGACAGATTTCTGATATCAGACGTCTGATGTCTCATTTCAGATGTCTGTTATAAGACGTCTGATGTCAATTGTCTGATATCAGACGTCTGATAACAGGTGTCTAATATCAGACGTTTGATGTCAGATTTCTGTTATCAGACGTCTGATGTCTGATGACAGATTTTTGTTATCACACGTCTGACGTCTGATTTCAGATGTCTGTTATAAGACGCCTGATGTCAATTGTCTAATATCAGACGTCTGATGTCAGATTTCTGTTACCACATGTCTGACGTCTGATTTTAGATGTCTGTTATAAGATGTCTGATAAAGGGTGTCTGATATCAGACAGCTGATGTCAGACTTCTGATTACAGGTGTTTGATACCAGATGTCTGTTATCAGACATCTGACGTCTGATCTCAGATGTCTGTTATAAGAAGTCTGATGTCAATTGTCTAATATGAGACGTCTGATAACAGGTGTCTGATATCAGACGTCTGATGTCAGATTTCTGTTATCAGACGTCTGACGTCTAATTTTAGATTCTGTTATAAGACCTGATATCAGATGTCTGATGTCAGATTTCTGTTATCAGACGTCTGACGTCTGATTTTAGATTCTGTTATAAGACGTTTTATAACAGGTGTCTGATATCACACGTCTCATTTCAGATTTCTGTTATCACATGTCTGACGTCTGATTTTAGATGTCTGTTTTAAGACGTCTGATAAAGGGTGTCTGATATCAGACATCTGATGTCAGACTTCTGATAACAGGTGTCTGATACCACATGTCTGATGTCAGATTTCTGTTATCAGACGTCTGACGTCTGATCTCAGATGCCTGTTATAAGACGTCTGATGTCAATTGTCTAATATCAGACGGCTGATAACAGGTGTCTGATATCAGACGTCTGATGTCAGTGGTCTAATGTCAGGTGTCTGATATCAGACGTCTGATGTCAGATTTATGTTATCAGAAGTCTGGTGTCTGACTTTAGATTCTGTTATAAGACGTTTCATAACAGGTGTCTGATATCACACGTCTCATGTCAGATTTCTGTTATCACATGTCTGACATCTGATTTTAGATGTCTGTTTTAAGACGTCTGATAAAGGGTGTCTGATATCAGACATCTGATGTCAGACTTCTGACATCAGATGTCTGATATCAGATGTCTGATGTCAGATTTCTGTTATCAGACGTCTGACGTCTAATCTCAGATGCCTGTTATAAGACGTCTTCTGTTAATTGTCTAATATCAGACATCTGATAACAGGTGTCTGACTTTTTAAACTTCTTGTTTTTATAGCCTAGAAAGGCATTTTCCGTTCTAGAATATCGTAAAGGAAATTTTCTTGGCCTAGATTGCCTAAAAAGAAATAGTTGGATAAATGGATATTTTTTGACCAAAACCATGGGTTAACCCCTTTGCAAAAATGTCAATTTTTCGACTTTTTGAACTTCTTGTTTTTATAGCCTAGAAAGGCGTTTTTTCGTTCTAGAATATCGTAAAGGATATTTTCTTGGCCTAGATTGCCTAAAAAGAAATAGTTGGATAAATGGATATTTTTTGACCAAAACCATGGGTTAACCCCTTTGCAAAAATGTCAATTTTTCGACTTTTTGAACTTCTTGTTTTTATAGCCTAGAAAGGCGTTTTTTAGTTCTAGAATATCGTAAAGGATATTTTCCTGGCCTATATTGCCTAAAAAAAAAAAAATGGAAAAATGGCCATTTTTGGACAAAAACCACGGGTTAACCCCTTTGAAAAAATGTCAATTTTTCGACTTTTTCAACTTCTTGTTTTTATAGCCTAGAAAGGCGTTTTTTCGTTCTAGAATATCGTAAAGCATATTTTCCTTGCCGATATTCCCTAAAAAAAAAAGTTGGAAAAAACGCCATTTTTGGACCAACACCATGGGTTAACCCCTTTGGAAAAATGTCAATTTTTCGACTTTTTCAACGTCTTGTTTTTATAGCCTAGAAAGGCGTTTTCTTGTTCTAGAATATCGTAACGGATATTTTCCTGGCCTATATTGCCTTATAAAAAAAGTTGGAAAAATAACCATTTTTGGACCAAAACCATTAACTAACCCCTTTGAAAAAATGCCAATTTTAGAGGTTTTTAAAACGGATGTTTTCGTTGTTCAGAAAGGCTTGTTTGCTATATAAAACGTCGAAAACCGTTTTTTCGCGATTTATTTTCACGATCTATGACATGGGAATACAGGGGGTTACAAGGCGTTACAGGAGGTTACAAGGGGTTTCAGGGGGTTACAAGGGGTTACAGGGGGTTACAAGAGGTTACAAGGGCTGACAGGGGGTGACAGGGGGTTACAGAGGGTTACAAAGGATTATAGAAACTTTTTTTCTAACTAGAACGTTCCCAGATACTTCTTCTTGGTCTATTTTGCATAAAAATCAAAGTTGAAGAAATCTCAAATTTTTCAGCAAAACGATGGACTAACCCCTTTGGAAAAATTTCAATTTTGCGTTTTTAGTAAACATTTGTTTTTATAGTCTTTAAAGGCTTCTTTTTTGTCTAGAACGTCAGCCAACACTTTTTCTCGATCTATTTTTGATAAACACAAGAGAAGTCTTCTTTTGTCTAGAACGTCAGCAAACACTTTTTCTCGATCTATTTTTGATAAACACACGAGATAAAAAAACTTCAACTTTTTGACAAAAATCATGGACTATCCCCTTTGCAAAAATGCCAATTTTGCCTTCTTTTTAAATGCATGTTGATATTGTCTAGAAAGGCTTATTTTCTAACGAGAACGCCACCAAATACTTTTCCTGGGTGTATTTTGCGAAAAACGAAACTTCAACAAAATTTCAAATTTTTGACCAAAACCATGGACTAACCCCTTTGCAAAAATTTTGTGGGTTTTTGAAAC
>NW_027332372.1:0-12500 GCF_958299795.1 Porites lutea | reverse complement strand
TTCCCAGATACTTTTTCTTGCTCTATTTTGCATAAACATCAAACTTGAAGAAATCTCAAATTTTTGACCAAAACGATGGACCAACCCCTTTGGAAAAGTTCTGCTTTTGCGTTTTTCGTAAACACTTGTTTTCATAGTCTTTAAAGGCTTCTTTTTTATCTACAACGTCAGCAAACACTTTTTCTCGATCTATTTTTGATAAACACAAGACATGAAAAAACTTCAACTTTTTGACCAAAATCATGGACTATCCCCTTTGCAAAAATGCAAATTTTGCCTTTTTTTTAAATCCATGTTTATATTGTCTAGAAAGGCTTGTTTTCTAACGAGAACGTGACCAAATACTTTTTCAGGGTGTATTTTTCATAAAACAAAACGTTAACAAAATTTCAAATTTTTGACCAAAACTATGGACTAACCCCTTTGCAAAAATACCAATTTTGTGGGTTTCTGAAACGGATGTTTTCGTTGTTCAGAAATACTTGTTTGCTATATAAGCCGTCGAAAATCGTTTTTTCGCAATTTCTTTTTACCATCTATAACATAGGAATACAGGGGGTTACAAGGGCTTACAGAGGGTTACAAGGGGTTACAAGGGGTTAGGAAGGGTTACAAGGGGTTACAAGGGGTTAGCGGGGGTTACAAGGGGTTACAAGGGGTTCCAGGGGGTGACAGGGGATACAGGGGGTTACCAAGGATTATAGAAACTTTTTTCCTAACTAGAACGTTCCGAGATACTTTATCTCGGTCTATTTTGCATAAAAATCAAAGTTGAAGAAATCTCAAATTTTTGACCAAAACGATGGACTAACCCCTTTGGAAAAATTCTAATTTTTAGTTTTTCGTAAACAGTTGTTTTTATAGTCTTTAAAGACTTCTTTTTTGTCTAGAACCTCAGCAAACAGTTCTTCTCGATCTATTTTTGATAAACACAAGACATGAAAAAACTTCACCTTTTTGACAAAAATCATGGACTATCCAATTTGCAAAAATGCCAATTTTTGCCTTGTTTTTAAATGTATGTTTATATTGACTAGAAACGCTTGTTTTCTAACGACAACGTCACCAAATACTTATTCTGGATGTATTTTTCATAAAACAAAACGTTAACAAAATTTCTAGTTTTTGACCAAAACCATGGACTAACCCCTTTGCAAAAATGCCAATTTTGTGGGTTTTTGAAACGGATGTTTTCGTTGTTCAGAAAGGCTTGTTTGCCATATAAAACGTCGAAAATCGTTTTTTCGCGATTTATTTTCACGATCTATGACATGGGAATACAGGGGGTTACAAGGGGTTAAAAGGGGTTACAAGGGGTTACAAGGGGTTACAGGGGGTTACAGCGGGTTACAAGGGGTTACAAGGGGTGACAGGGGGTTACAGGGGGTTACAAGGAGTTACAAGGGGTGAAAGAAGGTGACAGGGGGTTACAGGGGGTTACAAAGGATTATAGAAACTTTTTTCTAACTAGAACTTTCCCAGACACTTTTTCTTGCTCTATTTGGCATAAAAATCAAAGTGGAAGAAATCTCAAATTTTTGACCAAAACGATGGACTAACCCCTTTGGAAAAATTCTAATTTTGCGTTTTTCGTAAACAGTTGTTTTTAGAGTCTTTAAAGACTCTTTTTTTGTCTAGAACGACAGCAAACACTTTTTCTCGATCTATTTTTGATAAACACAAGACATGAAAAAACTTCAACTTTTTGACAAAAATCATGGACTATCCCCTTTGCAAAAATGCCAATTCTGCCTTCTTTTCAAATACATGTTTATATTGACTAGAAACGCTTGTTTTCTAACGAGAACGTGACCAAATACTTTTTCAGGGTGTATTTTTCATAAAACAAAACGTTAACAAAATTTCAAATTTTTGACCAAAACCATGGACTAACCCCTTTGGAAAAATGCCAATTTTGTGGGTTTTTGAAACGGATGTTTTCGTTGTTCAGAAATACTTGTTTGCTATATAAACCGTCCAAAATCGTTATTTCGCAATTTCTTTTTACGATCTATAAAATAGGAATACAGGAGGTTACAAGGGGTTACAGGGGATTACAAGGGGTTACAAGGGGTTAGAGGGGGTTACAAGGGGTTCCAGGGGATGAGACGGGGTTACAGGGGGTTACAAAGGAATATAGAAACTTTTTTCCTAACTAGAACGTTCCGAGATACTTTATCTTGGTCTATTTTGCATAAAAATCAAAGTTGAAGAAATCTCAAATTTTTGACCAAAACGATGGACTAACCCCTTTGGAAAAATTCTAATTTTGCGTTTTTCGTAAACAGTTGTTTTTATAGTCTTTAAAGGGTTCTTTTTTGTCTAGAACGTCAGCAAACACTTTTTCTCGATCTATTTTTCATAAACACAAGACATGAAAAAACTTCAACTTTTTGACCAAAATCATGGACTATCCCCTTTGGAAAAATCCCAATTTTGCGTTATTTTTAAATCCATGTTTATATCGACTAGAAACGCTTGTTTTCTAACGAGAACGTCACCAAATACTTTTTCGGGGTGTATTTTGCGAAAAACGAAACGTTAACAAAATTTATAATTTTTGACCAAAACGATGGACTAACCCCTTTGGAAAAATTTTAATGTTGCGTTTTTCGTAAACGGTTGTTTTTATAGTCTTTAAAGGCTTCTCTTTTGTCTAGAACGTCAGCAAAGACTTTTTCTCGATCTATTTTTTATATAAACACAAGAGATGAAAAAACTTCAACTTTTTGACAAAAATCATGGACTATCCCCTTTGCAAAACTGCCAATTTTTGCCTTTTTTTTAAATACATGTTTATATTGACTAGAAACGCTTGTCTACTAACGACAACGTCACCAAATACTTTTTCTGGGTGTATTTTGCGAAAAACGAAACGTTAACAAAATTTCAAATTTTTCCCAGAAACGATGGACTAACCCCTTTGCAAAAATTTTAATTTTGCGTTTTTCGTAAACGGTTGTTTTTATAGTCTTTAAAGGCTTCTTTTTGGTCTAGAACGTCAACAAACACTTTTTGTCGTTCTATTTTTGATAAACACAAGAGATGAAAAAACTTCAACTTTTTGACCAAAATTATGGACTATCCCCATTCGAAAAATGCCAATTTTGCCTTCTTTTTAAATGCATGTTTATATTGACTAGAACGGCTTGTTTTCTAATGAGAACGTCAACAAATACTTTTTCGGGGTGTATTTTGCGAAAAACGAAACCTTAACAAAATTTCAAATTTTTGACCAAAACCATGTACTAACCCCTTTGCAAAAATGCCAATTTTTGCCTTCTTTTTAAATCCATGTTTATATTGACTAGAAACGCTTGTTTTCAAACAAGAACGTCACCAAATACTTTTTCACGATGTATTTTTCATAAAACAAAACGTTAACAAAATTTCAAATTTTTGACCAAAACCATGTACTAACCCCTTTGCAAAAATGCCAATTTTGTGGGTTTTTGAAACGGACGTATTCGTTGTTCAGAAAGGCTTGTTTGCTATATAAAACGTCGACAATCGTTTTTTCGCGATTTATTTTCACGATCTATGACATGGGAGTACAGGGGGTTACAAGGGGTTACAAGGGGTTACAGGGGGTTACAGGGGGTTACAAGGGGTGACATAAGGTGACAGGGGGTTACAGAGGGTTACAAAGGATTATGGAAACTTTTTTTCTAACTAGAACGTTTCCAGATACTTTTTTTTGCTCTATTTTGCATTAAAATGAAAGTTGAAGAAATCTCAAGTTTTTGACCAAAACGATGGACTAGCCCCTTTGGGAAAATTCTAATTTTGCGTTTTTCGTAAACGGTTGTTTTTATAGTCTTTAAAGGCTTCTTTTTTGTCTAGAACGTCAGCAAACACTTTTTCACGATCTATTTTTGATAAACACAAGAGATAAAAAAACTTTAACTTTTTGAAAAAAATCATGGACTATCCCCTTTGCAAAAATGCCAATTTTGCCTTGTTTTTAAATGCATGTTTATATTGACTAGAAGGGCTTTTTTTCTAACGAGAACGTCACCAAATACTTTTTCTGGGTGTATTTTGCCAAAAAGGAAACCTTAACAAAATTTCACATTTTTGACCATAACCATGTACTAACCCCTTTGGAAAAAAGCCAATTTTGTGGGTTTTGGAAATGAATGTTTTCGTTGTTAAGAAAGGCTTGTTTGCTATATAAAACGCCGAAAATCGTTTTTTCGCGATTTCTTTTCACGCTCTATGACATGGGAATACAGGGGGTTACCAGGGGTTACAAGGGGTTACAGGGGGGTACAAGGGGTTGGAAGCGGTTACAAGGGGTTACAGGGGGTTACAAGGGGTTACAAGGGGTTACAGGGGGTTACAAAGGATTATAGAAACTTTTTTTCTAACTAAAACGTTCCCAGATACTTTTTCTTGCTCTATTTTGCATAAAAATCAAAGTTGAAGAAATCTCACATTTTTGACCAAAACGATGGACTAACCCCTTTGCAAAAATTTTAATTTTGCTTTGTTCGTAAACGGTTGTTTTTATAGTCTTTAAAGGCTTCTCTTTTGTCTAGAACGACAGCAAACACTTTTTCTCGATCTATTTTTGATAAACACAAAACATAAAAAAAAACTTCAACTTTTTGACCAAAATTATGGACTCTAACCTTTGGAAAAATCCCAATTTTCCCTTTTTTTTTTAAATTCATGTTTATATTGACTAGAAACGCTTGTTTTCTAACGAGAACGTCACCAAATACTTTTTCGGGTTGTATTTTGCGAAAAACGAAACGGTAACAAAATTTCAAATTTTTGACCAAAACGATGGACTAACCCCTTTGCAAAAATTTTAATTTTGCGTTTTTCGTAAACGGTTGTTTTTATAGTCTTTAAAGGCTTCTTTTTTGTCTAGAACCTCAGCAAACAATTTTTCTCGATCTATTTTCCATAAACACTAGACATGAAAAAACTTTAACTTTTTAAAAAAAAATTCCGGACTATCCCCTTTGCAAAAATGCCAATTCCGCCTTCTTTTTAAATCCATGTTTATATTGACTAGAACGGCTTGTTTTCTAACGAGAACGTCACCAAATACTTTTTCGGAGTGTATTTTGCAAAAAACGAAAAGTTAACAAAATTTCAAATTTTTGAGCAAAACCATGTACTATCCCCTTTGGAAAAATGCCAATTTTGTGGGGTTTTTAAACCGATGTTTTCCTTGTTCAGAAAAGCTTGTTTGTTATCTAAAACGTCGAAAATCGTTTTTTCGCAATTTATTTTCACGATCTATGACATGGGAATACAGGGGGTTACAAGGGATTACAAGGGGTTACAAGAGCTTACAAGTAGTTAAGAAGGGGTGACAGAAGGTGACAGGGGGTTACAGAGGGTTACAAAGGATTATAGAAACTTTTTTCTAACTAAAACGTTCCCAGATACTTTTTCTTGCTCTATTTTGCATAAAAATCAAAGTTGAAGAAATCTCAAATTTTTGACCAAAACGATGGACTAACCCCTTTGCAAAAATTCTAATTTTGCGTTTTTCGTAAACGGTTGTTTTTATAATCTTTAAAGCCTTCTTTTTTGTCTAGAACGACAGCAAACACTTTTTCTCGATCTATTTTTGATAAACACAAAACATGAAAAAAACTTCAACTGTTTTACAAAAATCATGGACTATCCCCTTTGCAAAAACGACAATTTTTGCCTTCTTTTTAAATCCATGTTTATATTGACTAGAAACGCTTGTTTTCAAACGAGAACGTCACCAAATACTTTTTCAGGATATATTTTTCATAAAACAAAACGTTAACAAAATTTCAAATTTTTGACCAAAACCATTTTGACCAAAACCCTTTGCAAAAATGCCAATTTTGTGGGTTTTTGAAACGGATGTTTTCGTTGTTCAGAAAGGCTTGTTTGCTATATAAAACGTCGACAATCGTTTTTTCGCGATTTATTTTCACGATCTATGACATGGGAATACAGGGGGTTACAAGGGGTTACAAGGGGTTACAGGGGGTTACAGGGGGTTACAAGGGGTTACAAGGGGTTACAGGGGGTTACAAGGGGTTACAAGGGGTGACAGAAGGTCACAGGGGGTTACATGGGGTTACAAAGGATTATAGAAACTTTTTTACTACCTACAACGTTCCCAGATAATTTTTCTTGCTCTATTTTACATTAAAATGAACGTTGAAGAAATCTCAAGTTTTTGACCAAAACGATGGACTAACCCTTTGGAAAAATTTTAATTTTGCGTTTTCGTAAACCGTTGTTTTTATAGTCTTTAAAGGCTTCTTTTTTGTCTAGAACGTAACCAAACACTTTTTCTCGATCTATTTTTGATAAACACAAAACATGAAAAAACTTCAACTTTTTGACAAAAACCATGGACTATCCCCTTTGCAAAAATGCCAATTTTGCCTTCTTTTTAAATACATGTTTATATTGACTAGAAAGGCTTGTTTTCTAACGAGAACGTCACCAAATACTTTTTCTGGGTGTATTTTGCGAAAAACGAAACCTTAACAAAATTTCACATTTTTGACCAAAACCATGTACTAACCCCTTTAGAAAAATGCCAATTTTGTGGGTTTTGGAAATGGATGTTTTCGTTGTTCAGAAAGGCTTGTTTGCTATATAAAACGTCGAAAATCGTTTATTCGCGATTTCTTTTCACGATCTATGACATGGGAATACAGGGGGTTACCAGGGGTTACAAGGGGTTACAGGGGGTTACAAGGGGTTACAAGGGATAACAAGGGGTTACAGGGGATTACAAGGGGTTACTAGGGCTTACAAGGGGTGACAGAAGGTGACAGGGGGTTACAGGGGGTTACAAAGGATTATAGAAACTTTTTTTCTAACTGGAACCTTTCCAGATACTTTTTCTTGCTCTATTTTGCATAAAAATCAATGTTGAAGAAATTTCAAATTCTTGACCAAAACGATGGACTAACCCCTTTGCAAAAATTTTAATTTTGCGTTTTTGGTAAACAGTGGTTTTTGTAGTCTTTAAAGGCTTCTTTTTTGTCTAGAACCTCAGCAAACACTTTTTCTCGATCTATTTTTTATATAAACACAAGAGATGAAAAAACTTCAACTTTTTGACAAAAATCATGGACTATCCCGTTTGCAAAAATGCCAATTTTGCCTTCTTTTTAAATGCATGTTTTAATTGACTAGAACGGCTTGTTTTCCAACGAGAACGTCACCAAATACTTTTTCTGGGTGTATTTTGCGAAAAACGAAACCTTAACAAAATTTCAAATTTTTGACCAAAACCATGTACTAACCCCTTTGGAAAAATGCCAATTTTGTGGGTTTTTCAAACCGATGTTTTCATTGTTCAGAAAAGCTTGTTTGCTATAAAAAACGTCGAAAATCGTTTTTTCGCAATTTATTTTCACGATCTATGACATGGGAATACAGGGGGTTACAAGGGATTACAAGGGGTTACAAGGGGTTACAGGGGGTTACAAGAGGTTACAAGGGGTTACAAGGGGTAACAGAAGGTCACAGGGGGTTACAGGGGGTTACGAAGGATTATAGCAACTTTTTTTCTAACTAGAACGTTCCCAGATAGTTTTTCTTTCTCTATTTTGCATAAAAATCAAAGTTGAAGAAATCTCAAGTTTTTGACCAAAACGATGGACTAACACTTTGGAAAAATTTTAATTTTGCGTTTTCGTAAACGGTTGTTTTTATAGTCTTTAAAGGCTTCTTTTTTGTCTAGAACGTCAGCAAACACTTTTTCTCGATCTATTTTCCATAAACACTAGACATGAAAAAACTTTAACTTTTTGACAAAAATTACGGACTATCCCCTTTGCATAATATATAATATATATAATAGTCGAAAATCGTTTTTTCGCGATTTCTTTTCACCATCTATGACATGGGAATACAGGGGGTTACCAGGGTTTACAAGGGGTTAAAGGGGGTTAAAAGGGGTTACAAGGGATTACAAGGGGTTACAGGGGGTTACAAGGGGTTACAAGGGGTGACAAGGGGTTACAGGGGGTTACAAAGGATTATAAAAACTTTTTTTCTAACTAGAACGTTCCCAGATACTTTTTCTTGCTCTATTTTGCATTAAAATGAAAGTTGAAGAAATCTCAAGTTTTTGACCAAAACGATGGAATAGCCCCTTTGGAAAAATTTTAATTTTGCGTTTTTCGTAAACGGTTGTTTTTATAGTCTTTAAAGGCTTCTTTTTTGTCTAGAACGTTAGCAAACACTTTTTCTCGATCTATTTTCCATAAACACTAGACATGAAAAAACTTTAACTTTTTGACAAAAATTACGGACTATCCCCTTTGCAAAAATGCCAATTCCACCTTCTTTTTAAATCCATCTTTATATTGACTAGAACGGCTTGTTTTCTAACGAGAACGTCACCAAATTCCTTTTTCTGGGTGTATTTTGCGAAAAACGAAACGTTAACGAAATTTCAAATTCTTGACCAAAACGATGGACTAACCCCTTTGCAAAAATTTTAATTTTGCGTTTTTGGTAAACAGTGGTTTTTGTAGTCTTTAAAGGCTTCTTTTTTGTCTAGAACCTCAGCAAACACTTTTTCTCGATCTATTTTTTATATAAACACAAGAGATGAAAAAACTTCAACTTTTTGACAAAAATCATGGACTATCCCGTTTGCAAAAATGCCAATTTTGCCTTCTTTTTAAATGCATGTTTTAATTGACTAGAACGGCTTGTTTTCCAACGAGAACGTCACCAAATACTTTTTCTGGGTGTATTTTGCGAAAAACGAAACCTTAACAAAATTTCAAATTTTTGACCAAAACCATGTACTAACCCCTTTGGAAAAATGCCAATTTTGTGGGTTTTGGAAATGGATGTTTTCGTTGTTCAGAAAGGCTTGTTTGCTATATAAAACGTCGAAAATCGTTTTTTCGCGATTTCTTTTCACCATCTATGACATGGGAATACAGGGGGTTACCAGGGGTTACAAGGGGTTACAGGGGGTTACAAGGGGTTACAAGGGATTACAAGGGGTTACAGGGGGTTACAAGGGGTTACAAGGGGTGACAAGGGGTTACAGGGGGTTACAAAGGATTATAAAAACTTTTTTTCTAACTAGAACGTTCCCAGATACTTTTTCTTGCTCTATTTTGCATTAAAATGAAAGTTGAAGAAATCTCAAGTTTTTGACCAAAACGATGGAATAGCCCCTTTGGAAAAATTTTAATTTTGCGTTTTTCGTAAACGGTTGTTTTTATAGTCTTTAAAGGCTTCTTTTTTGTCTAGGACGTCAGCAAACACTTTTTCTCGATCTATTTTCCATAAACACTAGACATGAAAAAACTTTAACTTTTTGACAAAAATTACGGCCTATGCCCTTTGCAAAAATGCCAATTCCGTCTTCTTTTTAAATCCATGTTTATATTGACTAGAACGGCTTGTTTTCTAACGAGAACGTCACCAAATACTTTTTCTGGGTGTATTTTGCGAAAAACGAAACGTTAACGAAATTTCAAATTCTTGACCAAAACGATGGACTAACCCCTTTGCAAAAATTTTAATTTTGCGTTTTTGGTAAACAGTGGTTTTTGTAGTCTTTAAAGGCTTCTTTTTTGTCTAGAACCTCAGCAAACACTTTTTCTCGATCTATTTTTTATATAAACACAAGAGATGAAAAAACTTCAACTTTTTGACAAAAATCATGGACTATCCCGTTTGCAAAAATGCCAATTTTGCCTTCTTTTTAAATGCATGTTTTAATTGACTAGAACGGCTTGTTTTCCAACGAGAACGTCACCAAATACTTTTTCTGGGTGTATTTTGCGAAAAACGAAACCTTAACAAAATTTCAAATTTTTGACCAAAACCATGTACTAACCCCTTTGGAAAAATGCCAATTTTGTGGGTTTTTCAAACCGATGTTTTCATTGTTCAGAAAAGCTTGTTTGCTATAAAAAACGTCGAAAATCGTTTTTTCGCAATTTATTTTCACGATCTATGACATGGGAATACAGGGGGTTACAAGGGATTACAAGGGGTTACAAGGGGTTACAGGGGGTTACAAGAGGTTACAAGGGGTTACAAGGGGTAACAGAAGGTCACAGGGGGTTACAGGGGGTTACGAAGGATTATAGCAACTTTTTTTCTAACTAGAACGTTCCCAGATAGTTTTTCTTTCTCTATTTTGCATAAAAATCAAAGTTGAAGAAATCTCAAGTTTTTGACCAAAACGATGGACTAACACTTTGGAAAAATTTTAATTTTGCGTTTTCGTAAACGGTTGTTTTTATAGTCTTTAAAGGCTTCTTTTTTGTCTAGAACGTCAGCAAACACTTTTTCTCGATCTATTTTCCATAAACACTAGACATGAAAAAACTTTAACTTTTTGACAAAAATTACGGACTATCCCCTTTGCATAATATATAATATATATAATAGTCGAAAATCGTTTTTTTCGCGATTTCTTTTCACCATCTATGACATGGGAATACAGGGGGTTACCAGGGTTTACAAGGGGTTAAAGGGGGTTAAAAGGGGTTACAAGGGATTACAAGGGGTTACAGGGGGTTACAAGGGGTTACAAGGGGTGACAAGGGGTTACAGGGGGTTACAAAGGATTATAAAAACTTTTTTTCTAACTAGAACGTTCCCAGATACTTTTTCTTGCTCTATTTTGCATTAAAATGAAAGTTGAAGAAATCTCAAGTTTTTGACCAAAACGATGGAATAGCCCCTTTGGAAAAAATTTAATTTTGCGTTTTTCGTAAACGGTTGTTTTTATAGTCTTTAAAGGCTTCTTTTTGTCTAGAACGTTAGCAAACACTTTTTCTCGATCTATTTTCCATAAACACTAGACATGAAAAAACTTTAACTTTTTGACAAAAATTACGGACTATCCCCTTTGCAAAAATGCCAATTCCACCTTCTTTTTAAATCCATCTTTATATTGACTAGAACGGCTTGTTTTCTAACGAGAACGTCACCAAATTCCTTTTTCTGGGTGTATTTTGCGAAAAACGAAACGTTAACGAAATTTCAAATTCTTGACCAAAACGATGGACTAACCCCTTTGCAAAAATTTTAATTTTGCGTTTTTGGTAAACAGTGGTTTTTGTAGTCTTTAAAGGCTTCTTTTTTGTCTAGAACCTCAGCAAACACTTTTTCTCGATCTATTTTTTATATAAACACAAGAGATGAAAAAACTTCAACTTTTTGACAAAAATCATGGACTATCCCGTTTGCAAAAATGCCAATTTTGCCTTCTTTTTAAATGCATGTTTTAATTGACTAGAACGGCTTGTTTTCCAACGAGAACGTCACCAAATACTTTTTCTGGGTGTATTTTGCGAAAAACGAAACCTTAACAAAATTTCAAATTTTTGACCAAAACCATGTACTAACCCCTTTGGAAAAATGCCAATTTTGTGGGTTTTGGAAATGGATGTTTTCGTTGTTCAGAAAGGCTTGTTTGCTATATAAAACGTCGAAAATCGTTTTTTCGCGATTTCTTTTCACCATCTATGACATGGGAATACAGGGGGTTACCAGGGGTTACAAGGGGTTACAGGGGGTTACAAGGGGTTACAAGGGATTACAAGGGGTTACAGGGGGTTACAAGGGGTGACAAGGGGTTACAGGGGGTTACAAAGGATTATAAAAACTTTTTTTCTAACTAGAACGTTCCCAGATACTTTTTCTTGCTCTATTTTGCATTAAAATGAAAGTTGAAGAAATCTCAAGTTTTTGACCAAAACGATGGAATAGCCCCTTTGGAAAAATTTTAATTTTGCGTTTTTCGTAAACGGTTGTTTTTATAGTCTTTAAAGGCTTCTTTTTTGTCTAGGACGTCAGCAAACACTTTTTCTCGATCTATTTTCCATAAACACTAGACATGAAAAAACTTTAACTTTTTGACAAAAATTACGGCCTATGCCCTTTGCAAAAATGCCAATTCCGTCTTCTTTTTAAATCCATGTTTATATTGACTAGAACGGCTTGTTTTCTAACGAGAACGTCACCAAATACTTTTTCTGGGTGTATTTTGCGAAAAACGAAACGTTAACGAAATTTCAAATTCTTGACCAAAACGATGGACTAACCCCTTTGCAAAAATTTTAATTTTGCGTTTTTGGTAAACAGTGGTTTTTGTAGTCTTTAAAGGCTTCTTTTTTGTCTAGAACCTCAGCAAACACTTTTTCTCGATCTATTTTTTATATAAACACAAGAGATGAAAAAACTTCAACTTTTTGACAAAAATCATGGACTATCCCGTTTGCAAAAATGCCAATTTTGCCTTCTTTTTAAATGCATGTTTTAATTGACTAGAACGGCTTGTTTTCCAACGAGAACGTCACCAAATACTTTTTCTGGGTGTATTTTGCGAAAAACGAAACCTTAACAAAATTTCAAATTTTTGACCAAAACCATGTACTAACCCCTTTGGAAAAATGCCAATTTTGTGGGTTTTTCAAACCGATGTTTTCATTGTTCAGAAAAGCTTGTTTGCTATAAAAAACGTCGAAAATCGTTTTTTCGCAATTTATTTT
>NW_027332371.1:0-44207 GCF_958299795.1 Porites lutea | reverse complement strand
ATTAAGAGCTGAAAGCATGACCCCCTCATGTCTGGACTTATGCCTATTTTTCTATTCTAGCCAGAATTGCCTGAATTTTTGTATGCGACCTTTGATTCAGTAGACAAACATTGCCCTGTATTTTTTTTCGCCATTTCCCCCTAACTTTTCGAGAAATAACGCATGCAAAACATCGCGTCGGCGTTCTTTAGTTCGAAAAGAAGACAAAAGGATTGGACGAGTTCTTTGTTTTCTTTGTTTCGCAAAATCAACGAAGCGGGACTTTTAAACTTCGCTATGAATAACAATGGCGTTTTATACCTCTATTGGTCTCACCTGGATCAGTGTTCGTCACCGTGGCGCAGTCGGCTAAATGCAAAGTATGCTGCCTCTGGCGTAACGTTTTTCATTTCGATGGTTCGATGCGCGATGAACATTTTTTTCAATCTAAGTATTTCTTCTCCTTTTTTCTTCCTTGATATAAAGTTTACGAATGTGTTGTTCTGTTATTTTTTCACAGGCGTTCCAATGCTGTGCGAGTTGGAAATCTGGGTACTAGAACTTTTGATGAGATTTGCCCAGCCGAGATTTGCGGATATTTTTACAAGAAAGTATCGACCTGTCACTTGCAATTTAGTGAATACTTTAAAATAAAGTATTATCATACCTGTGGAGGTCTTTATCCGTTTGTTTTACCCCTTTCTTCGCCAAAGAAAACCTGAAATGACGCAATTCAAACTTTGTTTACCGGGTGGATATGCGTGCCGCATTCCCCACCCATGGCCCCACCGGTGAATTAGGCAGCAGTCACGCAATGTTCCTCCGCGTTCTTTCACCTAGTGTAATAAAAGCAAATCTATTGAATCCATACTGTCTTTGCGTTAGGTATAATAACGTTCCCAGGCAGATAAGTGCTTTGCTCTTCGAAAATGATAGCGATTACTGCCAAAGCTTAGTGAGCAGCCCTCCCTCTCTTTCGTTCACTCTGATACATGTAGTGGCGTGACAATTCCGTGGCTCAATTTCTTCTATTATTGTCTTAAAAAGGCACGCGTAGATTTCATCTTCGCTTTCGAGAAAGAAGAGGCCAAAATGATGAAGCACAGGCGAGAATCCACACCGGTTTTCATAGCCTTCTCCCATAGCACCTTCTGAGGGGAGGGGGTGTCTGTACACAGGCCTTTCATCGTTTTTATAGGCTCAGATTTTTCACAATAATAACAATTTTCCAAGTTGAAATCTGTCCAATATCCCGTCTGAATGATTAGTAAAAATGACAAAGTTAGTTTTTCGGTCAATCGTGTGCCGATCGCTATCACTACATTATGATAAAAGTACTCTCGCCTCACATGCCCGTGCACGCGTTACGTAAGAGGCACGCGAGCTTCGCGCAAAAGGATTACAACGGTATTTTGAAAACTGACTCTTTTGCAGTCTACTCTATTTCTGATGCCTTTTCTTACACTTTGAGTTCAGTTACATTTTTTCAAAAGGCGAATCACACAACCGACGCTGTGCTTTTATTAAATTATATTCTTTTCACAATTTCAGTCTCAGGTTTATTCTTAAAATTTCGCAAATTTAAGCCTCGATATTCTTATAAAATATATTCTCATAAAAAAGAAAGAGTGTGTATTTACGTTCCGCGTATTTTTAATTAAAAATTAAACCTATTAATTTGAGAAACTCGGGGCTAAAAACTGTTTTTGACAACATATATTATTTTGTAGAGGAACTAGTTGAATAAGCCTTAAGAGTAAAGACTGAAGATTCCGCAGTGGCCTTTGCGCATGCGAACAAGCCAAAGAGAATTTTCGTCTCCCACATGAGTAAGGCGTGGTGTCCGTTATATTACGGCAATCAAGTTGAAGATCGCCGCGCCTCCAAAAAAAAAAAGAAAGAAATAAAAACAACAACAACAAAAAAACAAAGAGGTTGTGTTCGTTACTCCATCCCTTAATAGCTCACATTTTTTGGAAACCGAACGGGTTGAAATACTCGTTCACCAAACTCTGAAAGGAAAAGCTACTGACAATTCTCCTTGGCTTGTTCGCATGCACAAAGGCCACTGCGGAATCTTCAGTCTTTACACTTTTATTACACAAGGTGAACGCGGAGGAACATTGCGTGACTGCTGCCTAATTCACCGGTCGGGGCCATGGGTGGGAAATGCGGCAAGTGTCAAATCTATCGGAAGCAGGTATACTCGGAGAGCTTTATAAGAACATGGAAGCTTAAATTTGCGAAACTTTAAGAATATTTTAAGAATAAACCTGAGGCTGAAATTGTGAAAAGAATATAATGAAAATCCGTACATACAATACAATGATATGTTTTTATTTATAGCTAAATATTCAATATTCATTTTTCCGTACCAAACAGGCATCATATAAGTTACGCGGCTTTAATTTTCGATTTGTTATTTTGCCAGGGGCACCCAACGGCAATTTTCGGGAAAATATCTGTTCGGAAGACGATTTGAGAACTAGAATTTTCGGAACATTTGTTGTAAAATTTCTTGCTTGCCTGCCTCTCCTAGGATTTTCGAACATCTACAAAATGGTATAATTACCCACTTTAAACGCATATTTACCCTAAAAAAGGCCACCTAGAATTTTCGGGAGCCTTTTCCTGGCTAAAATTTTCGAAAAGGTAAGTTTTGATCCCTATAATTTTCGGATCACTAGACTTTCAGCTAGGAAATCCGAACAGATGAAAAGTTTTTAGGGGATAAAAATATACCTATATCTAGCTTTTAAATACTAAAATACGTTCAATAATGCTATGTTAAGTGGTTTTGAACTATATCCTCGTTGGGTGCCCCTGAGAATCCACATCGGTTTTCATAGCCTTCTCCCATAGCACCTTCTGATTGGAGGGGGTGTCTGTACACAGGCCTTTCATCGTTTTTATAGGGTCAGATTTGTAACAATAATAACAATTTTCTAAATCAGGAGCTTCAAAATCACGACCCCGTTGGGCGGCACATACCCGTATAGGTAATGTATGCGAGTACCCCCCCCCCCCCACCCCCTGGCCTTTTAAGGTAAAAATCCGTTAAAAATGGGCCAATATACCATTTTTTAGATGTTCGAAAATCCTAGGAGAGACAGGCGAGTAAGAAATTTTACAACAAATCGTCTTTCGAACAGATATTTTCCGAAAACTGTCGTTGGGTGCCCCTGATAAATCAATGTTAAATGAACGTTGGAATTACCCTACCTGCGGTATTCTGTCGTCCTTTTGCCTCAAAAGCGGTTTTTTGATCGTCGATTGAGCTATTTTGAAGGATTCTGAGGTTCGCTGTTTACTGTTCCTAATAATAGATCGAACAGTAAACAGTAATAAAATAGGAGTGTTCTCGAATACAGATGACACTCATGAACAGCCCGCAGTTGGAAACCAGCGCATGCGTAAACATAATTCAATTATTATTGAGGAAATCCCACATGTATAAGAAGACAAAAACTGAACATCATAAATACCTATGGTCTTCGAAACTGGGGTAACTAGCTTACGGTCAATGCTATGGGGAAAACACTCGGTTCCCAACATGGAACACCGATCGTGTCTCATAGGCGAGGTTTGAGGTTACATTGAGCAATCGATTACTCCCTCGTACTGTAAGCCACTTTTTTTTCCCTCTTTAAACAGACTTTTCCTTTTATACCTAACATGTGCTATATTGCGGTTTCAGTTAGCCCTACGCTAACCTGTTCCACAAAACATGAAAATAAAACGAGGGTAAACTGGGCAGAGCCAACTTTTCGCTTGCCTTTTACTTTTGCGTTTTTTCCCACTATCTGAGAGCCTGGAACAGGCTAGCCCTACGCCTGCCCTAAAGTGTATGGTTTTTCATCCTTTTAGAGGAATATTAGGTATAATAACGTTCCCAGGCAGATAAGTGCTTTGCTCATCTAAAATAATAGCGATTACTGCCAAAGCAAAGGGAGCAGCCCTCTCTCTCTTTCGCTCACTAACTGGGAAGTGCGATAAGCAGAAAATAAAAAAAACAAACGTTGTGTTTAACCAACTACCACCACGCATTTTTTGGAAACCGAACTTCTTCTAGGAAGGTCTCAAGAGAAACTGAGGGCTGGACTGGTAAGTCCCAGTCTGACTTAACGTGGAAAGGATGAGGTTCTTAATATCTTTACCGTAAAATATGCATTCTTCTGGCAAATTGACTGAAGTCATGGAGTAGCTGGCGCCTGGTTTTCTCTTGTCACGGAAGTGGGAATGAATTTTAAACCACGGGATACTAAGGTAATTTGCTCGTCTGTCAGCTGTGAATTTGACAGGTTTTTGATACGCTGGTTGCGTGACTTAATGTTGTTTAGAAAGCTCTTTTTCTCTTTGACTAAATTTATTTAATATATTAATAAAAAAAAGAAACTAATAAATTGAAATAAAGAATATAATACATTATTTTATTTGGCCATGCGTCAATTTAATTAATGTTTTTCGTCGGAATGTTCCTGGCGTTTCGAGCCGGACGCTTTGTCTGTGCATTTACCTGCTGCTCTGAGACCGTTTAGCACTACCAGTATAACACAAATAGAACACTGTGAAGAAAATTGAAAACCATACCCCGTGCAAGATTGCATGGAGTTATTAGATTGTATTTTCCTTGCTGGTTAATCGGCGCTTACTATCCCCTTTAAGTTACCTTTCACCAGAGGAGAGTGCCATGTAATACTGCTTTGTTTCGCTGGTGGAAGGTTTCTATTAAAATCAGTTCTTAGTTCGCCGCTGTCACTAATTTCACACCTTTAGCAAAGAATCCTTTTTTATACTGACACATACCGAGTCACAAGATCAAGATAAATTTTGAAAGAAGAGAACTTAAAGTCCTTTTTCACCAAGTCTCCATCGAGTAAACAAGTGAGTATTTTTTCTCGCTATTTAAGGGCGATTCTTAACTTTGATATTCAAAGAACGAAAGCGGAGGTCTTGAAAACCCTTTCATCTAATGTCTTGGTAACTAATTATTTAAAGAATGCAACATAGCGCAAATGTTAACTGTTTGATGCTGTATTACTTTCTTTGCAGGAGTTCAGTACACAGCTTACGGTTTATCTACCATTTAAGGTAAATTCAGTAATGTAGCTTTCCTGGTTCAATCTAACTAAGCGCGAGGATATTCCAGATCATTCCAGTTAATTATGAAAAAGTACAAAACGCCATTTTCAATATCCTGCGAGCAGCGGCCTTTCAAAAGACTTATCTAGGAAGATCGAAGGGCCTCTGCTCGAGGGTTCATTAACAACCGCATCACAATAAGATACCTTAGATATCAAAGTTAAGTTAAAGTAAGTTCTTTATGTAAGTAAAACTTACTAGTGTTAAGGGCTTTAGGCTCGGCGTATTAACCCTATGATCGCTCGTCCGAAGGTATTTATTGTGATGGTCTTTTGTGCGAAGGTGCGAAACTATTTAGAAGGGTTAACTTGTTTACCAAATATTTTAAGGTAAATTTCTCGTCAAATAGGCATTTTTGGAGTTAACTGAAAGAAATTATTTGAGATGGATTGCCAATTTCACAAAGTTCGGAGTTGACGGTGGAATGAGCAAATATAATGTAAAAGCGCTCAGTTTCTACTCTGCCTGGTACCAGAGGTACAGGGTGGGGAGGAGTCATGTGTATACCTTGATTCCAGTTAAATTCACAGCTCGCAAGCGTAGCAGGCGTTTTAAGGCGAAGGAAAAGGGAGAATATTAAGGTTCACGAGAACGGGATCGCGCGCATGAATCGCTTTTGTTTTAGAAACGTGACTCAGATCGAAGCCGGCGTATTCTACAGTTCTGTTTCCATGTGGCGTAATCAATATAGTGCTTCTAAAAACTCAGTCCGTGCTTCCAAACACTCAGCACTTTAATATATTTTTCAATTCTCCAGCTCGTAGGGTTTTTCGTTTAGTGATGGAGGAGCATGACAATAAAAACTCTGTCACGTAGGATAACAAATGACTTATCTTTTGAAATTTTGCTTCCTGAGCAGTCCTTTTTTTATCACATTAAGCCTTGCGTTTTCGCAGGATGAGTTGTTGCTTTCTTTAAAGACCTATAACTTGGCAAGAATTTTTATTGTTTTAGGTTGTGTTTTCACCAGGCCGATAGCTGAACATTATTTCTAGAGTTTTAATAGTTAAACGTGACAACGGTTGTCACTGTGAAATTTAACCCGCAATCTAAGCCGCTAACTCAAAGGATTCAATATTGCAAAAGGGCCCCATAATAAAAAAAAAATGAAAGGGGACGAAGAGCTAGTATTTGACTTCTCTTGTGATTATTTTTGCGAAGGAGAAGAAGTTTTATTCTGCGAATGTCGCTTATGTCCTTACAAATGAGGAAGTTTGGTTTAAGGACCTGGCCGAAGAAATAGATAATCCAGTGGGGTCAGTGGGATTGTAAATCGAACGAAATGACTGCTGGAATCGTTTGCCATATTGAATCTCTCAAGCTCAACCACGAGGCAATTGTCTGGAAAATAATGTTACCGTTTGGCAGGCGTCTGTCACTACACGCGACCAGATTAGCTGCGGTGTTTAGCATGAATTTCCGCTCGTATTTAAGGGCGTAAAAATCCCTTGTTTTTGCCTGTGAAAACAGATTGCATTTACTATTAAGATGAGGTGTTTCACTGTATTTCCGGACTCTTCCGGCTTTATCTAGTTAAAATTGTCCCAGTGAAAACACAACCTTAGTATCTTCTTTTTCTCTCTTAAATTATTATTTTTTTAATGGTGTGACAGTGAAAACCGAGAAGAGCGTTGTATCTAGAGTCAAACCAAGGCAGAATTTAATACTCACGCCCTGTTACAGAGTAGAAAATGGGCGCCGGCCAGGCGATAATTTGGATTACCGTATTTATTTCAATTCAAACTTTCTGTGTGATCTATTTTTCCGTGGTTTCTGATGTAAATTTACTACTTTTAACATCATGCAAGAAACTGGACAGTGTATTCCAAGTCTGTCTTTTGCGGGAATTTTTTTTTCTTTAAATATTCATATAGTGTACACTCTTTTTTTCTTTTTTTGAAAGTTCGCATAATCGGTCTGCTTCGATCTGATCGCTGTTCCTGAATAAAAGCTCCCCTTTTCGTGCAAAATAAGAAATAATCGCTGAAGCCGTAGCCTGCGCAGCGCAGACACCTCTGATTTCTGTTTTTCATGCACACTAGGGATAAAGATGGGTACAAAATAAGTTTCGCCACATGACTTCCTATTGTCCCAGTGTCGCCATCAACTGCGCCGATAAGTGTTGGTTTTGCGTTCCTTATGTTCCAGGGTGTTTCAAATTTCTGCAGTGATACACTTTTTAAGCTGCAGAACATAACGTTGGTAATTAAAGGAGTTTATTATTGCGGCGCGACAATTATCACTCTAGCTACGCACCTTAACGTACCTACAAGGTCACGATTTCCGGTGTCCGTGATTATCGATGACTTGTATTTTAAAATTTCATGGCGAGTTTCTACTTCATTGAAAGCACGACAATTCGGTCGATCGCATACAGTGGGATAGCTTAAAAAACAAGAATCGGTGAAATATCCATATTCAAACTACCCCACTGAACAGCCAAACAAGGCAGAGAAGAGGCAGACGTGACTGAAATATAAGCCGCGAAGCAGGGGCACCCAACCACGGTTACCTCCTAAATGCATTGAAAACACTTTTTCGCTTATCCAGAGTACTTTCAAATCTCTAGAAATGCATTCTAAGCGGCGCTATAAAAGTTGTATCTGTTCGGTCGTCCTAGGCTAAGTTGGGGATTGAAATGTGAAAAACTAAACTTTAGAAAATCGTAGGGAATTAATTAGATAAGCTACGAAAACTGTACATGAGTGCGATGATCATCTAGAAATTTTTAGCCTTCCTCAAGTAACAGAAAATTGTAGGCAATTTTTGCTTCTCCGAACAGATATTTTACAGAAAACAGTAGTTCGGTGCCCCTGCCTAAGCTCTATGACATTTTTTTAGGCACAACCTGTCTTCCTTCACAAGAAGGGAGAAGGTTCTTTACTTTTAAGCGAATTCGAATGTCCACGTACTATTTTAACTAAACAACAACCACAACAACAACAACATCACATTTTCTTTATGGATGTCCCGGAGCTTTATCTATTCCACCCCCCACCCAACAACTAGAAGATGTTCACGCGCCATTTGTTTTTGAGATTCTTCTTATTTGTTTTAATGACACTGATTGCATCGATTATTACCTTTTCCAAAACGAAAAAAAATGGAAAAGAAAAATGTTACCCCCGACCCTCGACCCTCGACAAAAAGATAGACTCTCAAACCCCCCGGGGGGCTTATTTTTTCAAGCACTTTTGAGGCGTGGGGGGGGGGGGGCTTAATAGAGAGGGGGGCTTAAAAGAGAGGGGGCGCTTATTTAATTTAGTGAAAAGCATCACCTTTAGCAAAAGTACCGCAGTATGAGACAGAGTAGACTTACCCGTTGTACAATTAAAGTCACTGTCAAAAGTATTTAATTCATGATCACTTGTGGGAGCCTAAAAGTAACAAAAACAAAATTTTTATTCTTCAAAAATGTGCTTTCGGCCTCATGTTCTTCGGTAATTTTTACGAGAATGGTTACTTGTAGTGATTTTTCGTACACAACTTACAAACGAAAATCTCTGGAAAACTCCTCTTATATTTACATTTTTAAATGGTGACAATTCTCCATAGAGAACTAGAGCACAAAGTTAAGAAAGTTAAGCATATGAAGTTGGAGGTCATGCCGCCGAAGACCAAAAACAATATGAACTTCCAGCCTGAATTAAACCATAACTGATCAATCCACGTTAATAGTTTATTTTTTTGTGAAATATGAGAACAAGGATTGGGGGAGGGGGAGGAGGGGGCTAAATAGAGAGGGGGGGCCTATTAACTTTCCTCCTCTGAAAAGGGGGGCCTATTAGAGAGGGAGGGCTTAATAGAGGATTTACGGTACTGCCTAATTCTTATATTTCTTGTTTTTTTTTTATTTTTTCGCATTTAGCAATGGATCTTTTTATTGGCCTTTTTTGTTTGTTTATTTTTGTCTTTTTTGGGTCGGTTTTAGCAATTTCTTTTTTGTTAAGGCGCGTTAGCGTCTTAAAGTGGCAGCTGGAGGCTACCTCTGGCGCTCGTGACCATGCCCTTCGGGGATGGCAACTTGCGGCAGAGGAGCTGGGGGCTACCTCTTTCGCACGTGACCGTGCCCTTCGGGGATGGAAACGTGCGGTAGAGGAGCTAAACCTGGTGGAATGGCTCCTACAACCCTTTTTGGAGCGATTCCAGTAGGTGGAAGAAGTCGCTGGTATCAATTCCCTTTAGGAATTGACACCAGGGTCTGTTTCGGAATTGATACCAGCGTCTTCTTCATCCCACGTTACCGTATTTACTGGATTAAATTAACGCCGCCGCGGCTTCAATAATCGATAAATACGGTATTTTCACTTTTTTTTTTTATCCCTCTATGACTTTTGGATTAATGTGATTCTCTAATTTATTTATTTAATTTTTTTTTTCTGTCTTTCTCTCCTTCCACTAACTAAATCAATGCTATTTCGTTGATTACCTTTCCGACTTTACTTTTTTTTTTTTACCTTTAAAAAAGAGTTCAGCTGCCACTTTAAGTCACCAGCGTGTCATTTCAGTCATAAAAAGTAACAAACAAAACGGGAAAGACAGATTTGAAGAATTAAAGGAAAAAAAAAAGTGGTTTGAGACATTAAAAAAAAATAATAAACAAACAAAACATGTGCAAAAAAAAAAAAAAAAGAAAAAAAAAGAAAACCAAGAGGCACACTTATCATGCAGACCTTGCGGAGCCAAGACAAGAAACCTCCTCCGTAATTTTGAGAAAGACAGGATACGATGGAAGTATATCAAAGTCGTTTCCCATGCAGAAGGACATTAGATATTTGTGACAGTCCGGGCTACAAGCAGATCTGGATATGTAATTTCCTGCAATGTGATTGCTCCAGACCGCAACCAAAACATTGATTTGACCGCGAAAGGACTAAGTTCGACAGAAATGTCGCAGCTTAGAGCGCTATGGCTGGGATATTCCTTGAAGAAAAGTAACAGCATGTAATACCAAACCGATTAATCGAGATGGTTTTATGCGTCTTGGTGTTTGATTTACAAATATCAAGATGATAATGATCGAGGAAGGTTTCTGTAAAAACGCCTGGACTTCTGATATCAAGAGACCTGAAGCAACTCAACGACACCGATCGAAAGGGAAGAGTACGGGATTTGAATACTTGAAGTACTTTTTCGTCACGTCATTTTTTGGTGCTTTTGTAAATCTTTGTTTCTTTCTTTTCGCGAAGATCCTGTGTACATATATATCAATTTTAGTCCTTTTACATATCATTTGTAATCTTTTTCGTCACGTTCCTGTTAATAAATATCTCATTTTTTGGTGCTTTTTTAAATCTTTGTTTTTTTACTTTTTGTGACGATCCTGTAAACATGTATGTCAATTTTTGTTCTTTTATAATCTTTTTTTATCTTTTCGTCCCGTTCACACAGGACGGGAAGAGTATTTTTGGGGAATGAACTGTGATAACAAAACAGCAAAGAAGAAAGACTCGAGTATTTCCGATATTTCGAACGGACTAGCCGTTCTTCTTCGACGGATTAATTAAAGAAACGGAAAGTCGTTACAGATATATTGTACATTTTGACAGGGGCACCCAACGAGAATATTGTTCAAAACCACTTAAACCGTAGCATTAATAAACGTATTTTAGTATTTAAACGATAGGTATAGGCATATTTTCATCTCCTAAAAATGTTTTATCTGTTCGGATTTCATAGCCGAAAGTCTAATGATGCGAAAATTATAGGGATCAAAACTTATCTTTTCGAAAATTTCAGCCAGAAAAAAGGCTCCCGAAAATTCTAGGTGACCTTTTTAGATTCTTTTTAGGGTAAAAATCCGTTAAAAATGGGCAATTATACCAGATTTTGTTTGTTCGAAAATCCTAGGAGAGACAGGCAAGCAAGAAATTTGCAACAAATGTTCCGAAAATTCTAGATCTCAAATCGTCTTCCGAACGCGCGTAACAATTTAAAATGAATAGGCCAAAAGGAATAAACTAAAAAAATAAAATGAAATAAAATAATAATAATAAGAAGAAACATTCATTTTGCAACCCTATTTAGGATAAGACTATTTTTCTACTTCCTTTTTCATTTCTTTTCGTACACAAAAGTAACATTTTTTAAAAATTGACATCCTGGAAAGACATTTTTTTTGGCAAAACATTTTTGGTATTACAACCCTTTGCCCTCTTTTAGAGATTCCCAGAGTTGAAAGACTTTGTAATCTTGTAACAGATCCGAAACCGGTCAGGGATCATGAATTTCACCATTTGTTGAATTGTAATCACTCATCACTATCTCATCTAAGACCCTGTTTACATGGAGTGGGGGACCCCGGTCTAGTGGGGTAGGTTTCTTTTGTTTTGTGTCCCCCTGAGCGTGAAAACAAAAGAAACAAACCCCACTAGGCCTGGGTCTCCCACTCCATGAAAACAGGCCCTAAGGGTATCTTCTTGGAGGCCCTTGACTCTTTATAAAGTTATAATCATATAGCATCTTAGTGGCATTTTCTCGGAAATATTTTTTTCCAGAGGAAAAAACAACCCATTTGAAAGTTAAAATTTATTGTTTACTATACTTGAATTTAGCATATAAATTTATTTGACGAATTATGCTATTTTCCTGAATTGTGCGATTGGATGCGATTTGAGGTCAATTGTGAACGTGCAAAGTCGCACCATCGCGTAATATTAGATGGCCTGTTGTAAACAGGCTCGGCAGCAGGGGCGTAGCCAGGATTTTTCAAAGAGGGGCGGGGGGGTCACAGAGGCCACTCACCAGCTTGTCATGTCGACCTCCACGCCCATATTAACTAAAGAAAAGAGCCGTTGACGAAAATACTTTACCAAAAAACAAATTTTAAAAAAGTGGGCTTTTCAACAATGGCTTTTACGGACAAGATATTGTCATGGCGTTTTCGCCCCCTGAATATTGTAGGTTGTTTGCTCAAAAGAAGGTCTACCAAAGGGGGGTCACGGGCACCCCAGGACCCCCCCTAGCTACGCCCCTGGGCGGGCAAAGTGATCACGCAAGAGAGAATGTATTAGAACTGCTAAAATTGGGCCTGATCTCAGGTTAATCTGGCGCGAGCAGAGTTTTCAGTCAGCGGCTTTTCTTTCTTTTTCCTAATAGAAAATTTCTGTTTCGGTTTATTTGCTTGCCAAAAAAAAAGAAAAATTACATCTTGAGACATTGAATATTGAATATAAATGACTTGAAAGAATAAGCTCGACGTCCTCTATTACCAGCCGCTATTCGGGAAAATGGGCGCGCACCCCGAGAGACGGTAGAAATCGAGCCTAAGACTAATTTTTGACCAGAAATTAAATTGGGAAAACTCGGGCAAGGTTTGTTAATTTGCTAGTCTAAATTTTCGTGGAATTAAAAACTTGTTAAAAATTGTTGAAATCTTAAATGTACATTAAAAGATGTTATCTACGCTTGCTTCTTGATCCTTAGAATCCGACATTTCTAACTTTGAGACGAAAATCAAAGTTTACCCTTACTTTGTGACTTTGGAAAGATTCATAGAGTCTGATGATCAAACGCGCTCGTTTATGAGCGCTATCTTTCAAAAAATCGAACAGGAAAGAAGATTACAATGTATGAAATTTACACGTGGGAAGAGCCAGGCTGTCAAATCTTATTAAGGGATGGACCATTAGAAAAGTGATGGGGGGGAAGGCAAAAGCAAAACAAAAAAAATCTCCAGGAAATTATCAATAAAAAAAATATATCCCTACGGATTCTGGCCAAAAAATATATGCCCAAGGAGAAAAAAAAACCAACTTTCATGTACAAAAAAGACATCTTGCATCTCTTAAAATCCTCACACCCTCTCCTCTCATCACTTTTCTAATGGTCCATCCCTGATCAATCCGATTAGTTCCGGATGGTTGGTGACAGTTTGCACTCTACATTTGGGTTTATTCAAGCAGTGCTCGATGTTATCTAGTGCTTTCCGTTTTATGCACGACTGATAAAAACAATCCGTTTTAAATGCTGGTACAACAAAATGGCAGAGTAAGTAAATTTTTGCCCTAAGTGAGAAGTAAGTGTTAATGTTGGCTTAGGGGAGGGGTAGGTGCGCAGTTTCCCACCAAACGTATAATGATCCAACTTTGGTAATACTATACAGTCAGTATTCGTTCTTCTTTGGACGACCCTTCTTCGGTCGCGTTGTCACAGCATTCGGGTCTTTCCTCAACATCTCCTTTTTCCATTTCATTCGCCGGTTCTGAAACCAAACCTTTACTTGCCACGGCGTGAGTTTTAGTTGTTCTGCAAAGGCGTTCCTACTGGTAATAGACAGGTATTTTTGTTTCTCAAACCTTCCTTCCATTTCACGAAGCTGCGCAGGCGTGAAAACTGTGCGTGTTCTGCGTAAACGCCGGCTATGGGGTAAAACGGCGCAAAAATACGTCGGTATTGGGCGTACTACCGTTGTTGCTTTCTTCATTTTCGTTGTTGATTGTGTCGCATCTAAATACAGAAATGCATTTGTTTTCTAAAATACTATAATATTCTTCAGAGTGCCGTTTTTGCCCCTTTTTCAGGAACTTCCAAGCTTCAATGTCCATCCTGTTTTCTTAGCACGAGGGATAAGTGCGTTTAGGACATAACAAGGTGGTCGCATTAACGGGGTCTTCAAAATAATAATATGACTCCGTTGTTTTTACGTTTGGTTTGAAAGAATATGGCCGTAATAACGAGGTGGTCTTATAAACGGGGTGGTCGTAAGGCGGGGTTCCACTGTACCTACTTCCAAGAGCATAAGCCACAATAAGCAAGACATTTCTTTAAATTTCTTCTTAAAGTATAATATTAACAGAAGCAGCGCCAATCCCGAATGTTTCTTAAATACAGTGACAATGGCCATCCTTATATTCGAGAACGACACTTTTGATGTATCGGTAACTTAAAACAAGGCCAGACTAATCTTTAGAGGAAATGTTCACTGAAATTTCCAGTTCACTAGACCTCAATCTTGGTGGCCCTATAGACTGTTTTTAAGCCGCCATCCCGCCTTTTCGTCCCGCTAGACTAAATTTACGACGCCTCCTAAGGGCCTGTCTTGATTACACCGGTTCAGACGCCGAACTTTTCATGAGGAACCTATTTCGAATTAAGGCCGACCAAAATTTAATTTTGATTTAAGTTCAAAAGGCGAAAAGTGCTCATTTCGGTCAAACTGCTTTAGGACATTAGGTTCGGTACCTGAAAAGTTCGGGGTCTAGAAACTAAGCCGTTCCAAAGTCGCTCCAAAGACGAAATTCCCGGCCGGGATAGGCGAAAGAACGGCTGAGCCGATCCAAATTGATTCAGACGTCGAACTTTTGATGTACTAAATTAATTCAATGTAATACGTTCGGCTCATGAAAAGCCGGGACTAATAATCTTGAACTTCCAAATTTTGAAGTGAAACCCCGGAGTGAAACCTCTTAACAGAAGGATACAGGATACTTTCCTGTACTACTGATCGTTTTTTTCTATTTGCAGAGTGGGTCGGCAACCACAGCAAATTTTATTTAATGACGTCGGTTTTGCGACTTAAAATGACAAGAATTAAGTTAGTTAGGCCTGGTTCAGATGCCGTACTTTTCATGTGCCGAACCTAACTGATGAATTAAGTACGGCAAAAGAGCGGCGTCTGAATCATTTTGGTACGGCAGTTTTAGTTTGGTGCGGCAAAAGCGTTAAGTTCGACAGAGTATGTCGAACTTTTGTCGAACTTAACTTAGGTTCGACACACGGTACGCCGTCTGAATCAGATGTCGCGCCAGTGTCGCTCCAAAGTCGAACTTATTCAGTTAGGTTCGGCACATGAAAAGTACGGCGTCTGAACCAGGCCTTAGTGTCTAAAAAATTTTGACTCGACAAGATTTCAACAAATTCACTAGTTTCCTTACCTCTCTTTGTCGGTTGCTCCCTCGACCTCTTTAAAACGTCATCCATCAAGAAACTTTTCACGGCATGCCGTTGTGGTCTCTTGAACGCCGTCAATCTCGGCCATGTTCTCAAATAGCGCATGAAGCTGGGCGTGCAGTCTTGCAACATCTTTATCGCCCTCCCAAGCCTTGTCAACGCAACCTGAAAACTGTTGAATTATCTAATGTTCTTTGTATAACTATATTGGCCTGAATTGAAGATAATTGTGTCAAATGTCGTAGTCTCATGGAGTTAATTGAATAATCTGTGTTTACAAAACTTTAGTGGCTTTTTGGTCGTGATTGGTCAAAAACGCTATCAGCGTAATGTATCTGAGTGACTGATTTACAGGAGGCAGATTTCTTGTTTTGCGGTATTTTTCAATCACTGCGTGAAAACTGTCACTTCGTTATTACAGCCAGCTTTTTCCGGCCCGGCAAAACGGCTATACCCCGCCTTACGACCACCCCGTTTTTAAGACCACCCCGTTATTACGGCCATATTCTTTCAAACCAAACGTAAAAAGCATCGAGTCATTTTATTATTTTGAAGACCCCGTTAATGCGACCACCTCCTTATTACGACCAGGATTTTATGGCCGAATGGTGGTCGCATTAACGGGGGCTTCACTGTACATTTTCATATACAAAAAAAAGTTAATGTGGTCACCCGTTATAAGGTCAAAGGCCACATTTTAAAATCCCAAATAGAAGAATCCCTAGGCTTATAATTTCACCCCGTTAATATGGCCACTCGTTCAAAATTTATAAAATTAAAATGCCTATGGCATGTTAATTTTATTGACCTAGTAATCTAAGCTTATTCTCGTGCTGTTTTTAGACTACAGTGCACTTAAAATGACTTGTGGCGATTTCATGTACTGAGGGATAAGGACGTTTTTTCAGTTACTGTAGGCGATACATATCTTCACTCCGGTTGTAAATTAATGAGAACTGTACCGTGAATGCCGTGTGGTGTATTCCTTGTAATTTCATTACAGCCGTTAAGTCACGAACCTATCCCGGTAATACGGTCAATTTTTTTGGCCCATTAGTGATCGTATTAACGCGGTTCTACTGTATCTATGATAGGCACGATTTAATAACACTGAATTGTCACCTCAACATCTCTATCAACGACCAAATCTATGTGGATTAAGTCTGTCGAATTGGCAGCGGCGGCAGGATAATAGCAAAGTTTATAGTAAATCGTCCCGAATCACGTTCTTTTATCCCAAGTTTATTTAAACTTTGTTTTTCAGCTGACAATTTGTCATTTTTCTTGATATGCAACTGTTTGATTGCGCCACTCAGGTAAATTAAGGCATGGGCCTCCATTTGCCTTAATTTGCTCTCTTCAAAAGTGAGGGGGTGGTCTATACCTAAGAGCTTTAGATGAAGAGACATAAAACTTTGCCAGCTAACCACATTTTTAGTTTTTGTCAGTTTTGTGCTTTAAAATTATGCAAATTAGATCACGTGACTTCCATCGGCTGAAAAAGCTTGTTCTTCAAACGGCAACACTTTTCACCTAATTGACAGAAACCACACATGTATGTATCTGGCAAAGTTTCATCTTTCTACTGCTTACGTGCTCAGAGATAGACCACCCCCCATCACTTTTTTACTGAATCATTGGGGACGCATGCCTTAATTTACCTGAGCAGCTCTATGCACGTGCAATTTCATTTAACCTGTGCCAACATTTTTTGTTTCATCTTACAAACTTCTTTACATAGGCTCGGTCACCAAGATCAATTTTGTCTTGGGTTCATATGAGAAATAACAAGGACGTAATTATTATGTTTTGGAAAATTTTAGCTGAATTTTACTTTTTCAAGTGAAAAATTTCCTGATTCCTCCCGCCATCACATTTTTGAATCCGAAAATTTTAGGTTCCCTTTTTTCTACAAAAAGTAGCCAAAATGTGAAAAATTAAACTTCAGAAAATCTTTGGAATTTAAAAGAAAAGCTTCCAAAACTGTAAATGAATGGAACGGTCATCTAGATATTTTTAGCAGTCCTTAAGTAATAGAAAATTCTAGGCAATATTTACTTTAAATAAAATGCCTTTATTTACAAAGTAAGTTTGACTGTAATTAGTGTGATCTTTTCTCCTTACAAAGAGCTATCTTAGTTAAAATGAAAAATATATACATTTACTTATTTTAACAATCTTAAAGATAACTTTGGCCTACACAATAACTACATTTTTTGCTCAAAATTGACAAAATATAATTGATATGCTTACAATCTTAAAAGTGCTTTTTTTTTTTACTTCATGTTGTTTTCTTCCCTTTAAGTACCTTAAAAATAATATTATTTAACTGCTATAACTGCTATCTACATTACCTTTTTTTTACATTACATTTTTTTGCTTTATCTGCTAAGGTACTTTAATAACTGGGCACAAAACTAAGATTAAAAAAGAATTAAGGATTTTGAACTTCAGTATCCAAAATTCACCTTTTAAGAGTGATTTTACTTCACCAGGGAAACCGAGAATAACAACTAGAGCAAAATAGCCACAAGTAAACAAATTTTAAGAAGACAATGGAATAAGTGCATAATAATGCGTTGCATTCTACTACCTATTCCACTGGTTGAGTAAAATCAAACTATGTAAAATATCAATGCACTACAAACTTTTACTACTTTTAGTTTTTTTCCTTTTCAAAGTGGAAAACAGAAAAATACAAACTATTATGCATAATATCCACAAAGCCTTTAAGTAAAGCGACTGCTCTCATTGGCTATACTTATTTCCTCTCTTTGAAACAAAACTACGTGGAAAATTATTATTGAACTAATTAATTACTCTTTCATGTAATTAGTTACACATTTTGTTTGAGGTTATTTCCTCTCTTTGAAACAAAACTACGTGGAAAATTATCATTAAACTAATTAATTACTCTTTCATGTAATTAATAACACATTTTGTTTGAGGTTATTTCCTCTCTTTGAAACAAAACTACCTGGAAAATTATCATTGAACTAATTAATTACTCTTTCAAGTAATTAATTACACATTTTGCTTGAGGTTATTTCCTCTCTTTGAAACAAAACTACCTGGAAAATTATCATTGAACTAATTAATTACTCTTTCATCAAATTAATTACTCATTTTGTTTGAGGTTTAACATGACAAATTAAAGAGATTAAGATTCACGTTTACCGCAAACGCAAACGTCAGATTCAAGTTGAGAATTTCTCAGAATAGAAAATAAGCAAACAAAAATACTCCCGAATGATTCCTATGGTTAAAACTGGTTTAAAACTTCTTATTTTTGCGTAGATGCAGTAAAGAGCAGACAGAAAATAAGGGGAAAACTTGGTCACGTGGTACAAATTCACGTCTGCCGTTTGGCGTAACGTGAATCTTAATCTCTCTATTAGCTCAATCAAACCCACAGCAATGAACTACTACATTTCTGTTCCATATTTACGCAAAATTCTTGGATTTTAAGCTCAGCCGAAGCAAACGTCTTTCCCTCATTTGAAACAAAGCTACTTGGAAAAGTGTCATAGAACTTTTTTGTACACTTTAGATTTTTTTTGTGCATTACAAAATAGGTTAAACAATCCGGCAGCGAAGAGCACTGTAAAGTACTAAAGGAACACAGTATTCCAATACTCGTCAAATTTTGCGCCTTAAGATACCAAGGCTTTTCACTTCCCTCATGTCCCCATCTTAAACACGGCGTAATTCAGTCGTAGAAGTGGTGGATTAGAATAATGTGTTCCTTCAATGAATATATCTAAAATTTTCTTTCATTTTTCCTTAACCCCATACCCCCCCCCCCCCCCCCCACACACACACACACACACACAAGTTAGCTACAACAATAAGTAAAAGGTATATAATTCAGACTTCAAAAAGGAAAAAAGTTGATTGTGATTGCAAAAAAGATAACATCGTTAAAACGGACCACCAAAATATCGGACAATACAAGCGGGAAGTACAAAATTCCTACGAAGGACAAAAAAGCCGTTGTTCTCGCAGGAGAATCAGTCACTGTCGTACCTGTCGTCTTGGTTGTCGGGGTCAACGGTGTCAGAGCTATCGCGGGAGCTTGCCAAGTTAAGGTAAAAGTCTCGTTGTGGTGAAGGTACGTGCGTGCGAGCCATCTCTTTCAGGTCTTTCACCTTTTTGGCCGATAGTGCGATAGGCTGATCGTATAGCTGCTCCAAAGAAACCTCCCCAGCTCTCTCCTTTCGTATCTTTATTTTCCTCCACGATTCCCACGAACAGTATCCATCCCTCACCCACACTTCGTTGGGGTGATGAACAAGCACTGGCCTGTTCAATGATGGGTTTATTTCTGAACCCCAACCAAAGTTCATCCAGTGTACGTCCAGAAACGTTGCACCGCGGGTCGCAATGTGGCGGCCCGTATACTTACCTTCTATATGTTGTTTATAATTAAAGAACTGTGTTTGTTTCATTTGTACCACCTGGAAAGGGTTTCGCCGGTTTGCTTCCCCCACAACCTTACACCAATCGCTGGGCAAATATACCACGGCACTGGATTTTCTTCTCTCAATTTGCGCAAAATCTGAGTCGTTTCTCAGAAACGTATGCCCTCTTGTCAAGAATTTGTGATCTAGGGTTTCATAAACCCCTTGCAGATGTAGGTCACTATAAAGACCAAGGACGGTCAAATTTTTGTTTTGCCCTCCACAACCGTCAGAGTAGGAAACCAATGATTTCGCCCCTGTCCGATTGGTTTCAAAAAAGTGGCTAAGGCAGGAGGCCACCTCCGATGATCCGCGGTTTGCAACGGTCTCGTCCCACATATACATATAACCACGGTCCACCACCATGTCATGGATTCCAAACACGTACGTCCAGAGCTGGCGTTTGTAAAACACATCGTTGTGCGTTAGATTTGGCGTTGGGAGGTTTTGCATAAAATCGAAGCAAATCATATCCACGGCGTGTTTGGAAGAGTAGGCAGCAGTACCTAAAGAACGGGTGTAGCCACTCCAGGTCTCAACGGCCGCTTTTTTGTCTCCCCGCATACTTTGATACCCTTCGTCCGCCCTATCTTGGTGGTCCGCTAACTTTTTGCGGGCAACTGTGTCACCTGGATCAGACTTAAGTGCCAGGTTAAGTTTGTCACAGGTGGCGCAGGTGTCCGAGCGTGGAAGTCCGAACCCTAAATTGAACTCTGAATTAAATACCTTACGATAGGTGTGCTCTCCCACTGCCGGCTTTAGTTTTTCTGGGATGGGACGTCTTTCCTGCCTTGCTCTGATTATATCTTTCTCTCTTTCCAGAACTTCTGGCTCCTCGGCCTCAAGGTAAAGGTTGTACATCCGCATGATGTTCAGGTTGGGGTTAAGGAACCGCTTCTGCGGAGCATTTTTCCTGGAATAATGGCTCGTCATCCGCGGAAATGATTTAATGTGGTTCCTTACCTGAAACGGTAGTAGAATAGCGGATTCGTTTAGAATAAAGTATTCAGTGACATAGATACACCTTCGTGTATTTCTTTCAGTAGTAATTTTATGGCTCAATCGGCTTACTGTAGTTTGCTAAACGAAACACTGCCGTGTTTAAAGATTAGAAAACTATGATGATGGATGAGATCGAAACAAAATTTTGTTTGAGGTCTTACAGTATTGGGTGTTAACTGAAGCAAGGTAATCCAGTGATCTGTGATAATAATGCAAGTTACCATAAAAATGTAACCCCTATTTAGGATTTTGCGTCAAACCAACTAAAAAAACTTTTACTTGCTCGTTTCGCAAATCAGTACAGATTTTTCATTTCGCAAATTACACACTTTTTGTTTTCATACTGCAGACGTTCATTTCGCAAAATACAGATTTCCATTTCATTTCGTGTGGCAAATTATAGTAAGCCGTTCACTGGTTGCTTTGATCCTGAGGTGATTAAAATAATAGTCTCTTTGGTAGCGGCGTGTCAAGGAAACTTTCAAAAATTTCAAAAATTTCAAAATACAGATTTTTATGTTACAAAATCAGTAAAAAACCCAACTTTACCGGCATGTCGTACAAAACACTTTATTTCTATACAAACGTGATTTTCTTTTTACGTTCTCAAAAAAAAGCAATTTTTCCAAGAAAAACACTTTTTAGCACGAACAGAGTCAGTTTGCACACATCCTTGGTTCCCTATTGAAACTTAAATAAATAAATATTAAATAAATATTGCAAGTACATCCAGGAAAAAAAACACTACGATAAATAAATTCGATATTAACACTCAATCAAAGCTTCTTGACGTCTCTGGAACTGACATTGCCGCTACAATAATGAATAAACTTGCAAAAGTAAACTTACTCGCTCCAGCGTCTCTGGGGATATCTTATTCGGGCGATTGTTATGTTTTCCCTGTCTTGATTGAGGGGCTGAGCTGCTTCTCACCCTTACGAGTCGTCCTTCTCCGATGCCGTGAAGAGACATAAATGCCTGCTTACACACCCTTATTCTTCTGTTATTTTCTGTAAATCAACAAGGAAACAAAGGAATAAATAAAGGGGTGCGTAAAGTTAAAAATATATCAACGATCTAAATGATATTATATTCTTAAACCTGACCATTACAGCCCTCATACCACTACATGAAAAATTTCTACAATTAGATGATTGGCTTAGAGCATTGGTATTTCAGCTTAGTTTGAAATACCTACATGTGAAAATTACAAAACCTTTGCGGGTAGTAGTATAAACAAATGATAGCATGATTTGTACGTGATATTTGGCATAAACACCACTCGTGATATTTCAAAATTGTCTCAAATTTGGTGTTTATGCCAAATATCACTACGAATCTTGACCTATACTAGTGTAGCCAATTAATGGAAATGCAAGTGCTTCGAATTGGTTTTTGATGTTCTTGATGAAACAAGTCTGTGGTAGGTTATTGGTGAGGGACAGGGGAAATGCTGTAAAAAAGCTTTTGCAACAGGATTTAGATTATTCCAGGTACATTTTAGTAGATTTCCAGCATTCTCTTTTCACACTCGGAGAATGAGCAAAGAAAGTGTCCTTAGTGTCCTAAAAAAAGGAGTAACGTGTATGCTATAGTTAAAGTCGAATTACCTGTCGGAACGTAATATTGGAAAGTATTCATCTTCTTCCCTTTATTCGTTTCCGAGAATCTTCCTCCTTTTCCCTGGGTTCCAACCCAGGTTGGGTCAAATGCGAGGACCATTCCACTTAAATACTGATCCTGTTTAGCCTTATCAGGCATGGTATTAAAGGACGTCAAAATGTGGAACTTCAATCCGTCGTCTACCTTCTCGAAGCACCTTTCCTTGCACTTACAAGGTGCCCCAGTGGCTCTTGCTGGAATTATGTTTCCTTTCTGGTCCCTCCGCTGAAGCCCATGTACAATTGCGTTCTTGCGCACGTTTCTTTTCCATCTAAACAAAGATAATAATAACTGTTATATCATTATTATTTATATTACTATTATATTATATAATATTATCACATAAATAATGAGTCATTTTCCGAAAATATGAAATAGAGAACTTGCTAATAAGATAAAATCTTTGAATCAGACATCGGAATTGATTGTAGAGAAAAGCTAACTTGAATTTTCACAATCAGTTGTAATTGACAGAAAAAATACGCAGAAGCAGATCCTCATTACACTAAAAGTTCGTTGCTCTACTTTCATGCGCCATAACTTTTGATCAAAACCTTTATATAACATGAAATTTCTAGAGGATGTTTATTGCTCCATCGAGTACACGTTTTCAGAAGTTCACAAACCGTATGGCCCCTTTGAAATTTTTGTTGTGGTTGTTTTAGTCTCATTTTAATTCTGTAACCGTTGCGGCATGAAGTGGAATACAGCATAGCCCCCAATAATCCATTTTGCGTTTTTTGATCACCTGGTGCGCAGAAGTCACTTCGACCCCTAGACGGTATTTTTTAAGATTAGGCAGCTGAAAAAAATCATTTTGGGCATTCATCCTAAAAGAAGATAATAATCCCGGCCCCTTTCGCGTGCCCTTTCCTAGTAAGGCTATTGTACGTAATTCTTTACAAATTTGAGATCAGCTAAACATTGCTTGACGGACTGAGCAGAGGTTTTTTTGCCATCTAAGACTGGTCTCCAACCTTCGATTTTGATGAAACTGCACCAGACTTTGCTAGCTAACTGTTGTGAGAGCTACCGGATCCCTAGAAAAAGATGGCTTCTTACTTCTTCAATAGTAATATTGTAATACACTCACCGTTCTGGTCTTCTCTGTCTTTTTCTTGATCCTTTAAGGGACGGGTCTTCATTTTCCTTATCTCCCTGATCAAGCCTAGATGCACATGGAGGCAGAAAGAGAAGGAGTTCACATCTTCGGTGAGAACAAAGCGCAAGATAAAAGACATGTCGCCATCTGCAATTCTAATTCTGCAATTCTTTTCCCTATGGGACATGAGTAAACCAGACAGCGAAGCCTTCATTGAACAAGCAAACTTAAATCACCCAACTATTGAATTCACGGCCGAAACATTTGACACTGAGACTGCGTTTTTAGACACGGTTGTATACAAATTAAGGCACAAGATTCATGGAAAAATCTATCCTTGATGCACCCTCCAAACGTTAAAAAAGGTTTTCTCAAAGGAGAAGCCTTGAGAATCCTACGAAAAAAACTCCTCAGAAACAACCTTTGAGGAAAATAATTCAAATTTTTTTAAAAAAAAACGCTTGATGGACGGAGGCTACCCACAATCTTTGATAGAAAACCTGCTATCAGAAATAAAATTCAAAAAGGGAACCTTAACTCCTAAAACAAAACAACAAGGAGGAAAAAGAAATACTAGTCACCATTTGTGACACAATACCAGCCCTCAGTATCTACTATAAAGAAAGCTTGAATGAAAAAATGGAATCTTATACAAAACCAACTATAACTTCAATAAATTTTTAAAGAGCCACCAATCATTTCCTTACAAAAAAGGAAAATCATTAAAGGACATGCTCGCTAGAGCAAAAAAAAAAAAAAACGGTTAACAGAGGGTTCCACGCCCATATAGATGTGCGGCCTGTCAACACAACAGGTTTGTGAGTATTTTAGCAATAATTCCAGCTGGCTGTGTTTTATATAACAAGTGTAGTCAAGTGTAGTTAGTGCCTATCTATGCAATAAAATAGGGTGACCCACCCCCTAAGGGTAGCTGAAAATTGCACGACCCACCCCTTGCATAAGGCTCAAAACCTCATGACCCACCCCCTCTCTGCTCCGGCCCACCCCTGCCCCCCCTATACTTTTTGACCAGTCCCTTAAAAATTCTGAAAACAATGTTTTGAATTTTTATAATCAAAGCACACTTTACATACCCTATGATCTGTACATATTAGAGTGATTATTTCGTGTCGAAAGAGTAATTCATTCTTCCTTGCGAAAATTTTTAAAAATCAAGAATGCACTGTGTTGGGAAAAACAAGAAAAAAAGTATTTTAGCCCAGCAGTTTTGTCTGCTGTTGCTGTTTTTGTTGTTTTAATTTGCTTTTTTTTCACAGGAACGGTTTTGTGCTAACCTTCGTTAGAGAGGGTTTTTGGAACTGGCAATGGCCTGTTTTCATATCACGCATTGATTTGAAAAAAAATTACAAAGTCAAAAAAGCAGTGATCCGCATAACGCAGATTTTTTGGCCGAATTGCGACGACGACATGCACCAGTTTATGGTTTTAGTATTCATATAAAATTATTGACTTTAACTTAATAGAGCGCTGTAAAGTTATACGTTATGAATAGTTTTATAAATATGAAAGGATGTTCTTCAAAATTAATAATATGAACAGAAATTTGATTCAATAACCAAAAAACGTTGATTCTTATCGATAGCTCCAATTTCGCTATGTAATTTTGGCTTGATAAGCAATGAAGAAATGCATGCATAAAATCGAAAACAGGCTTTTACAACTCTCTTTAATTTATTCCTGTCCTTGACAGATGAGCCAATCTGCTTTTTTTCCAGTAAAACCCTTCTGTGTCGTTATATTCTGATAGAAAAACCGAGTGCGTGTCAAAAGCTCGGGAATGGCCCCGGGGTAGGCAAATTTGCAAAATTTGCAAATGTCCCACCCCTGGGACTGACAAGGCGGGCAAATGCCCCGCAGTAGCCCGGGTGGGCGGAAACTTGGCGCAGGTGGAATTGACTGATGCATAAAGAACGAGGTATACACAGAAAACCGATCGACTGGCTTCAAAACGTCAAAAGTCTGCGTTAAAAATTCATTGTTTTGATGTTATTGTTTTTCTTATCATTAATCAATGCACACTTTACGTACCCTATGACCGTAATGTCAGAGTGACTATCTGGACTATTTCGTGTCGAAAGAGTACCACATTCTTTCTTGAGAAAATTGTTGAAAATCAAGAATGCACTGTGTTGAGAAAAATTTAAAAAAAGGTATTTTAGCCCAGCAGTTTTGTTTGCTGTTGTTGTTGTTGTTTTAATTTGCTTTTCTTTTCACAGGGACGGTTTTGCGCTAAGCTTCGTTTTAAATGAGAGAGTTTTTGGAACTCGAAATTGTCTGTTTGTATATCACGCATTACCCTGCTAGCAGAGTCGCTTCGATCTTTCCTAGATAAATCGGGAAAGAGGAAGCGACTCCGCCGAAATCTTCTAAATGGTTTTATCTGCCGATCATCCAGCTTTTTGGATGAGTCAGACGTTCAAGTTTTATACTGGATAAACCAGTTTTATTTGTGCACGCACGCATATTGTGGTGTTTTGCTGACTCTTTCTGCGCCCACGCTCCATAACAAAACAAATAGCTGCCGTTTCAATTTCATGCAGGAATTTTGAGAAAATTATAGATTGAACATTCAGTTTTAGAAAAATTGGAAAATGCACCCAGATTCGAGATGGATTTCGTTTTGGATTTAACCATGTACTTAGCCGATTTTACTTGCGTGAACGGACCACAATCCAGTAAGTGCTACGCGAAGTTCTTGGAAGGATAAACAAATGAGTTTTGAAGAAAAAATATTTAAGAAACAATATCTTATGATTATTCTTTTGTGTTTGCAATAACTTTAATTCAAAATACGATCATGAGGCTACAGAATCCATGTTTCATTTAAGTGATCGATGCTTTTACAGCTGTTTGTGGATAACACCCGACCTGCGATGCGTCTTTGGATTTTTTGTATTTCTGCGACGTCAATCAAAATCTGAAGAAGCGGCGCTTACTTCACTTTCTTGCCTTTACATCTTAGCGAACCTCTTAGGAGACATACCCCTTTCTACAAATGGGCCAATATTTTATACCCCGTTCTAGAATTCGCCCTAAAGTTGATACCTCCGTTCTAGGGAACAGTTTGCTTGTTAACGCATTGAACCGTATTTTTAAAAGCAATCTGTCCTTGAATAATGTCAAATGGCTGCTTATAAAACTGGAGCTTTCGTGCGTTCGAAATATTATACCCCGTTCTAGAAAACGCCTCTGAAATAGATACCCCGTTCTAACCCTTTAGCTTTAAAATCAGGACCCCGTTGGGCGGCACATACCCGTATAGGTAATGTATGGGAGTACCCCCCTCGGGGGGGGGGGGTTTACCTTAGCTCTTAGATTTTTTAACTTCTTTACACAGAAACATGGCAAGTTTAGATTCCAAAGGTGAAATTGTTCCTATAGAGCTTCCAAATCCAGAAAAATGGGTGTGGCCCCACCCAGTTTTTGAGGGGAAAAGCCCTGGGGACGAGGTTGATGCTCAATATGAATTGTCGAGGATGTTGGCAGAGGTCCCTTCCTCTTCCTGACTTATCTAGGAAGATCGAAGGAGACACAATGATTTGACAAAAAAAAGCATAAAGTAAAAACACCGGAGATCTCATAACGCAGATTTTTTGGCCGGTTAGTAGGCTAGATTCGGCTTGAGATTTGAAGGTGCGGATACAATTTTCCAGCATTAAAAAAGTGGTGTCAGGCTACTTAAGAGACATAGTAGTTATTTTCAACTTGTTATTGACTCATATATCAAAGCATTTAAAAATATGTATAGCTTGAAATTCATTTACAGCGCATTTTAATTCAAACATAAAAAATCCTTTGCTTGACATCAAACTTTCAGCTCAAACTCAGCCCCAATTGTTGGAATAGCGAATCATTGTGCTAACTCGCGGTTAAATTGGATTCAGGTCTCTCTTTCATTACTTGTTCAAAAGCATTTTAACGAATAATTTTTTAAATTCTTTTTAGAGCACCAGGTAAACAAAGTAGACAAAAAGAATTAAACTGAATTAATTCGTTTTAAGCTTTCATATCTGAATTCAAATCTGCTATCTGTACTTGATCGTGCAATTTGTTTATCGTTGTCATGGTAATGTTAATTTCTCTAAAAAAGACGCATTGACAAACTAAATTCCACAGTCTCGTTACTACTGTGGTGAAAGTTTCATGACGATCGGACAAGAAAAAATTTCATTTTCTAATTCGGTGGGAAAATATCGGTATGATCTCCGAGAAACTGTATCGAAACACCTTGTTGTTCAATGCCCAAAATAGTCTGCCAAAGTAAATTTTATACACAATAACTAAAAATTAACCTATTTTATCGAAACAAGTTAGGTTTTATGGAGCCGAATGTACGGAAACAAGCCTGTACTTCAGTTGGTTTTACGGTCATTTCGTTCCATGGTCAGATCGGTCCAAGTCATATAGTTCCTCTCATTAATCAGATCGTTCCACAGTTTTGGTATAAAACTCGATGTGAAGCGCGCCTTTTTAGCTTATGGCTTAAAGAACGAGGTATACACAGAAAACCGATCGACTGGCTTGAAAACTCGTCTTTCGGCAATATTGCCTAGGGGGCGAATAGGTTAATAAACATTGATTCACTCCATCACCATTAAATTTCAATCCACCGAACCAGCCTAAGAAACGGCTCAAAAAGTCTGTGTCTTCGTTTTTAAGCTTTCATATCTGTTGAAAGTCTTTCTGTTGTCTATATCAGTTGGCTTGAATATTCCTCGTTGTATAAGCCAAAGCTACGCGAAATTAAGCTAAAATGACTAGTAGACTAGCTTTACGTGTACCTCTCATCGTCGTCTCTGTGATGGAATGTTGCCAGTCTAGTAGATTCAGGCTTACGGAGCACGATCGTATCTATATCTTCCGCTAGAAAACCAGTGAACTCCTCGTCGTCACTTTCACTTAGAAAACATGCCGGAGCATCAAAAGTTAGCATGAAAGACGGCTCAAAATTTGGCCTAGTCGATTCTTCATAATTATCATTATCGAAGTCGTACGGATCATCGGCCATTGCTACGGTCTAATTGACTTCACTTTGGCTTGGCCGTTTTATACATGCGTCCCATTTTCATTTAAGCCCGAGGGAAATTAGTAAACAAAACATTGTGAAGCTATTGTTTCCTGGTATCAAAAACTGTTTATCGCACCTTTCCGGTCAAATGAAAATGATAATTGGGAGGTAATTGCCCTGTCGCCTCGCCCGAAGATTGTTTGCGGGGCAGTCAAGGAATTCAAAAAAAGGTAAAATGGAAAAAATGTCGTTTGTTTTTGATCAGTCGAACATCTATCTTAAAAGAAGCCTGAAGGCATGACTTATTATATATTACAGCTTCGCGAGACTTTTGCGATAACGTATTTCTAGTTATTATTAAATGTCTGGTGTTTATTGTAGTCGGTATGTCGTTCACGAGAACTCACGTTCTGTTAGACATTACAAATTTCTAACAAAAGTTATTGTCAGTTAATACTATCACTGGATGGTTCTCAGGGGACATAGACCAATAGGTAATAACTTTTGGTAATTATTACTGCGTGTCATGAACAATGAGGTGTTACTTTTAAGCTTATCATAGGGCGCGTGCCGAAGAAGTAAATAATAATTGTCAAAATTAAAAAGAAAAAGTTTCTTCAATGCACTGCTCACATCGCTGCGTTGTTTTCAATAATTTTATAATGGCTGTCTTGTAATATTAATTCTTTTCATCGACACTTCTCCCCCACCCACAAAAATTAACACATACCTACTTTTATGTCCTTCGCCTATTATCTTTTTTTGTTTATAGAGCATCCATTATTTCGACGCGCACAAAAAATGAAGCGTATCGCGCGTTGCCCTGTGCCCCTGAGCTCCAACAAGTCATTATAACTGTAATATACTAGAGGACATCTTAGACGTCTAGACGCATTAAACGTCTGACTGTTAATTGCGTCTTAAAAGTCTGAGACGACTAATTCGTTATCGGACGCACTTAACTAAAGCGTTGTTTTAAATTCATTTTAAACAACATTGGCCGCAAGTCCCAACTGAGAAATGGCACGCGCGAGATCGAAAATATTCGATTTCCATGACAACAAAGGGCCTATGTATGTTTTTTGGCCGATTTGTGATTTTTGACGAAAGAAGCTAATTTTTGGCACACTGGCTCGTTTTAACATAGCAATTACCTTTGGTCATGACTTTAATTTATTTGGTGGCTCTTAATAGAGCCGTTTTGTTTGACTCTCTGGCGATCAGTACCTCACGCGTGCTATGAGTTTTTTTTCCAGAGCGTCTAGGTTATCCAACATCGACGAGATATCATTCTTCAACTGACGGTACTGCTCCATAACCGGTAAAATGAGTTGTATCGTCGATGGAGAAGTAGTTGTTAAATGATTTAGCGTTTCCAGCAAATCGAGACGGTTTTCTGCAAGTATTTCAACAAGTTCCAAACGTTCCGCGCGAATTGAGTCGATGATAGCTGAATAATCCATCGCACGAATTGAGTCCAATTTACATAACGGATAGTTAACAAGGATACATCTTTTATGAAAAAATAACAATACAGCGGATCGAAACACACCAATCACTGATACGAGTCTCAACAGCCAATAGCGTGCGGATCTTTATTTTCTAGGACGCGTCAGGAAAATACTTCCTATCAACGCCGCCAATGTAATGCAAAAAGAAAAATAGTAGTAGAACAACTTTACATAATAAGTTTTTGGAATTTAAAACGTCGATTTGCCGAGCTTTTAGCTCAAGCGTTATTTCAAAATTGTGATTGGTGCGCAAATTTAGAGCTCTAACTGACTGCAAAGTAAACTAACCGTTTAGACAAACAATAAGCGCTTGAGAATTTGTTTTGTACCCTCGATAAAAGGGATCGTTGTATTGAGTTCACTGAAAAGCGACGAGAAAAAATGATGGTGTCTTCACAGCTTATTAGATTTGTGATCTAACATTTCAGTAAAGATCGTTGTACACCAGGGCAGTCAGCGTTGCGTGCCTTCAACCCGACCGGCCACAAAGACTACATTTTCTCAGACTGAATATGTAAACGGACGTTCACAACAGCTCTCAACTTAAGTTTGAAACTCTCAGTTTTAATCCGCCCTACTTTTATGTCCTTCGCCTATTATATTTTCTGTTTATAGAGCATCCATTATTTCGACGCGCACAAAACTGAAGCGTATCGCGCGTTGCCCTGTGCCCCTGAGCTTCACCGAGTCATCATAACTGTAATATACTAGAGGACATCTTAGACGTCTAGACGCATTAAACGTCTGACTGTTAAGTGCGTCTTAAAAGTCTGAGACGACTAATTCGTTATCGGACGCACTTAACTAAAGCGTTGTTTTAAATTCATTTTTAAACAACTTTGGCCGCAAGTCCCAACTGAAAAGTGGCACGTGCGAGAATGTTCAATTTCCATGACAACAAAGGGCCTATGTATGTTTTTGGCCGATTTGTGATTTTTGACGAAAGAAGCTAATTTTGGCTCACTGTCTCGTTTTTACACGGCAAATACAGTTCTGCAATTAATTTTACTGATTTCGCTTCATTTTGGAGAAAAAACGTCGGGAATAGGTGGTGTAAATACGGCCATGTACGATTTTCTGGTTTTTTTTTCTCATGGACCAACTAGACTGTTGGATCACTTTTGTGCTGATTTAATAAATAACCGCATATTTACTGAGACAGGATTTTGAATGCTAAAAAAAGTGTAAAAGTGGCTTATTTTCCTTCAATACGCTTCGCCTTTGCGCAGGATCAAAAGCCGTATCACTTCGTCCCGGTAACGCGTTCTCTCCAAAAGCGTGTTATGCCGGCAAGCGGCTCATCTTTCAGGTCATGTTTCATTAGAAATTCAAACTGGAGCAACTCAATGCAGCATGTCAAAGTCGAAAATGAGGTTGTGAGCGCATGAATGAATGAATGAATGAAATATCAATAGCAATGCCCAGTGAATGAAAGTGTTTTGTTTAAAAAAAAAAAATATATCAGTCACACCTCCCTAAGTCCCGCCTACAACCATTCAAAACAGACGAGCGAAATGGAGGAGAAAAGGAATGCTAGGCAGACCTGAAGCTCTCGGCAAAAGGAAATAACTGCAAATAAATAACTGGATTTATGGCCATTGACATTTTCATGGTTGGTGGCTTCTAGAGAAGCCGTTTTTTTCTAATAGCCTTAGCTTTAGAAGCTTAAAGACTGTCAATTATCCGAGTTATTTCAGCTGAAAAGCTGTCTTCTTGTTCCTGTTGTTCTTCTTCGGAAAACGAACATTCCATCACTGATTTGCGGTTTTCTTTACTGTCCAAATTTGTGCCGTGAATCTTCTTCATATGTCTGTCAAGCCTTGAAATGGGAATGCCATAGAAACGACAACCAACAACTCCGCAAGGCTTTCTCTGTCGATCGACATGCTTTACCAAAGAGCGGTTTACTGGGTTTTGAAGAGGACGCTCCAAATTGTCCTTCTTGGTCTTTCCTGGGTGACATCTTTTTAAGTGTTTGTCCAACCTTTTGAAATACAAGCCAGCTTGCTTACAACCAGAAAATCGGCAGTAACCATCCGAAGCCATGATTTCTAATAACGCTTACTCAGTAGCTATGCAATCGAACTTTGTCCGCCGTTGGCTTGGCAACGCAAATGTACAATGCGAACCTGGGATTTGGGGCCAGATGTATTTGCATAATCATAGTAAGCCCGCGGCGCCTCGTGCTTGACTTCGTTCGCCCATCAATAACGCAAAAAAAAAAAAACAAAAAAACAATGCCTTTTCTGCAAAGCGCGCTATGCGAGAATGTTCAATTTCCATGACAACAAAGGGCCTATGTATGTTTTTGGCCGATTTGTGATTTTTGACGAAAGAAGCTAATTTTGGCTCACTGTCTCGTTTTTACACGGCAAATACAGTTCTGCAATTAATTTTACTGATTTCGCTTCATTTTGGAGAAAAAACGTCGGGAATAGGTGGTGTAAATACGGCCATGTACGATTTTCTGGTTTTTTTTTCTCATGGACCAACTAGACTGTTGGATCACTTTTGTGCTGATTTAATAAATAACCGCATATTTACTGAGACAGGATTTTGAATGCTAAAAAAAGTGTAAAAGTGGCTTATTTTCCTTCAATACGCTTCGCCTTTGCGCAGGATCAAAAGCCGTATCACTTCGTCCCGGTAACGCGTTCTCTCCAAAAGCGTGTTATGCCGGCAAGCGGCTCATCTTTCAGGTCATGTTTCATTAGAAATTCAAACTGGAGCAACTCAATGCAGCATGTCAATGTCGAAAATGAGGTTGTGAGCGCATGAATGAATAAATGAATGAAATATCAATAGCAATGCCCAGTGAATGAAAGTGTTTTGTTTAAAAAAAAAATAAAAAAAATCAGTCACACCTCCCTAAGTCCCGCCTACAACCATAGAACTGACGCTCTACAGATCTCCACAAACGAATTATTTATCAACAAACTTTACTAATTACTCCTCAACAACAAAGAATCAGTGTTCTAAATAAGATTTGAGGAAATTTAGTTGAGGCTCGAGTCGTAGGCTTTGCCCGGACTCTAACTCGAACGGGGCGAAACCGGCATACATCTAAATTATAGTCGTGGTGCTTTTAATTAAAATTAGCTTTGGTGCTAATAATCAGTAGCCGAAAAGGTGACGAAACACCGACACCGCAATGTATTTTAGTTACAAGTTATTTATGAATAAAAACGGCTTGCCGGGCTGGCAGCTAAAGAATATGAAAGCTCAACTAACGCTTTGATTCCTTTTCTCTGAAAAATTTGTCTGATAAAAAGAAAAAAAATCAGACACTCCGATCCCTTCCTGATTGACATAAAATGTGTAAAGATATATTTTATACCTATTTCAAGATAATAAAGCGATCTTTAAAAAAAGCTGCATGCTTGTCATAATCATGAAAAGACTATATGTTATCCCTTTAATCTGGACAATTTCAAATGCGATAAGAGTAATTGACGTTTGTCAGAGATATAGAACGAGAAGTCTCCGATTTAAGCTTTCGCACGTGAAACCATCGGCGACATTTTACTGTAATTATAGTGTGCTCTATGTTTTGACATTATCAATGGAAAATTCGATTTCGTTCTCTATAGAATCGATTCTGTCTAGGAGAGACCCTCCTAGTCCGCTGAGTGCAATACAGCAGCTAGTTGACAAACTCCCGGCACCAAGTAGCAGCCATCGTGTTTTGGAGGAGACGCCGAGTGAAAGAGACGTGAAAAATACAGAAGCAGAGCAAACTCCCCAAAAAAGAACAGGAATATTCAGACAACACCAGCTCTTCGGCCTTGAACTAGAATTTGAACTCAAAAAAAATTTGTCAAGTGATGAAATTTCCGAGATTTCTCAAAGACTGCAACTTAGTGAACCCCAAGTTAGAACTTGGTTTCAAAACAGACGAGCGAAATGGAGGAGAAAAGGAATGCTAGGCAGACCTGAAGCTCTCGGCAAAAGGAAATAACTGCAAATAAATAACTGGATTTATGGCCATTGACATTTTCATGGTTGGTGGCTTCTAGAGAAGCCGTTTTTTTCTAATAGCCTTAGCTTTAGAAGCTTAAAGACTGTCAATTATCCGAGTTATTTCAGCTGAAAAGCTGTCTTCTTGTTCCTGTTGTTCTTCTTCGGAAAACGAACATTCCATCACTGATTTGCGGTTTTCTTTACTGTCCAAATTTGTGCCGTGAATCTTCTTCATATGTCTGTCAAGCCTTGAAATGGGAATGCCATAGAAGACAACCAACAACTCCGCAAGGCTTTCTACTACGCGAAAGTTTGGAAATTCAAACGTTCTCTTTTACTAACCTAGCCCTATCGAACAGAAAACATTGGACAATAGAAAGCGAGATATATACTATTTGTATTCAGATCTGTTCAACGTGACACGTTTATTTACATTTATTTAAGCAATCATGAGGTGTTCTAAGGAAAAAAGCAATCAGTGAACTTAAAGTTATTACAGCCAATGCAAACAGAGAGCGTAATTGTGATAAGTGCTAAATCGCAAATAGTATAACCAGTTATTATTTGATTTAGCTCAATTTATGCGAAGACAAGTTTTGGCGTTATAAAAAGATAGAAAATAGCATGTTATAACCTCTGTAATGTTACTTAGAATTGAAGTCTCCGACTGTGCGTTCTTCCGATTTTTCTATTCTACTGTGAGGTGCTTAAAAAACGAGAAATAGTCAGTTATAGTTGCCACTCCTATTTTGCCAATTTCCGATTTAGCACTTATAAACTACTTATATTATCTGAGAATCGTAAAACGATTTTCGAGAATCGAGATAAAAACTCTTTATGATAAAAACGAGTCTCCGATTTACTTGAAATCGGAAGAATCGTACGGTACGATTCTTCCGATTTCAAGTTCCGATTCTACTATTCTCTGATTATTACAAGTCGTATTTTACTATTCTACGATTTAGTGCAAACACGTTCTGCAAAATGAAAGCTACATAAAATAAAAAATATATATATTTCAAAAGGCTATCATTTACGTGTGAAAATAAGATATCATGAACTGTTCTAAGGGAACAAACAACGAACCTAAATTTTTAACTACAGTCAGTACATAGACGTTCTTCAAAATGAAAACTAGATAAAATATAATTTAATATTAAAAAAGATCTGACACGGCGTATAAAGTTGTCCTGTCAGTGTTCTGGTAAATGGGAAGACGAAGTTTTGGAGGAAGAGGAGGTGGAGTAGATGTTGGTGTTGCCGATGGTTGTGGCGAAGACGGTGGCGTTGATGATGAGGATGGAATCGGTGATGGCGGTGCTGTGTTTGGAGTAAAAATGACGCTAGCGCCGTTTGATGCAGGTGGTTGAGTGCGTGGAAATAAAAGTCGGCGGACGTAAAGCAAAATTAAAGGTAGAAAAACAGCTAAACATAGTAAAGGTAATGAAACTGCCAGGATTACATCGTGTGTTGAAGATGGCGGTGATTTGAATGACGGAGAAAATGCTGATGACGACGACACAGGTACAGAGACAGGAGAAGGCGTTGTTGATGACAAGGGTGGAGAAATACAGACTTGAGGATGAGATGGCAGTTTTGTGCAGTTCAGTGTGGATGGCCATGGTATGTTGCTTGTGCGAAAATGGTGGATACAGGATGACTTAACGGCGAGACAAAGGTGGCGGCATGGTTGAACTTGGCGATGCGAAGAAACACAAAAAGGAACAAAGGTGGAACAAACTAAAATCCTGGCATATGGCGAGCAGCTGGAACTAAAAAGTGGCGTGAAATGACGAATAATAATTGCGTTGTTGACTTGCTCTTTTGGGCTCAATACAGTTGAATTATAAAATGTGCACTGACCTTTGACAAGGTCAGTGACATTAAAACATTGCTGCATCTCTGCAGGACTCAAGGCGAAGGAAAATAACATTAAAATAGTAAACAAGGTGGACTCCATGATTGTTCACTGTGGTGTATACCGGCGTAAAACAGGTAGCAACTGGCAACGAAATGACGTGAACCCAGTCTTTTCAATAGCTACAAAACAACGTTTTACTGTACTCTGTTACTTGATCATGCTTCCCGTGATTTTTCTCACATACGTCAATGTCGTATTAAGGTTGAAAAGCGAAAAGCATGCAACTGAACAATGTAACAGTAAACAAAACCGAGTAATGCGAAAAAACACTGACTTCTTTCAGTTCCTTGTTATGAAAGGAAAGGGCTTGTGATTTGTTTTCTATATTGTTGCTTACAACACTTTCACAATTATTACAAAGTTCAAAGTTCTGGGAGAAAAGAAAAGGAAATGGACTTGAAGAGAAAAGCCACAGTGGAAGGCGGCAGAAACAAGAAGGCAAAATAACTTTGAGAGCCTCGAAATGCTGCAAAGTGAAGTCTTTCAGATCTTTTGTATTGTTTATTCATGCATCCTTTTTACCGCACACAACAATTTACCGGATGTCATGCTAACCACTAACACCTTTGCCTAAGAACATTCAATAAAATATCAGTAATGGGTTATTGTTTTCCAGATTGTGTCTGTTTTCATTCAGCAGCCCCACCAAGCATTTTGACTGGTCGTATTAACGGGGTAATTTTATAAAGAAAATAACGACCCAGGACTCCCAAAGGTGTGGTCGTTGGTCGTAATAACGGGGTGGTCGGATTAACGGGCTTTTCAGATAAGAAAATGAGTGGGCTTTTGTTCGGGCCACAAAAAAGTGGTCGCAATAACGGGGTGGTCGTATGGCGGGGTTCCACTGTACTGCGTGGTGTTAGGAAAAAGTATAACGCGGTTTTGCGTAGTGTTTTTTTTAAAATGTAGTTTAGTACTCTTGATCGCTACGATCGGTGAAAAAAAGTATGGCGAGTTGGAGTCAATTCATGAAAGTCTGCCTTCTCAGATTGCCGTGTCAGTCATTTAAGAATAAGAAATAGGTTTTAGTGGTTTTTTATATCTGGTGTTCCAGTCGGACCCGAACAATAACTCGGACTCGAATTGCAGCAGTCGGGTCCGATCTATCTCAGGTGGGATCTCAAAGAAATCGGGCTCGATTTAAAATAATCGGGTCCGAATTGTTTTGATCAGGCCCGATTGAGAATTGGACCCAACTTGCCTGTAACTGCGTCATCATGCATCCATTCTTATATCAAAAGAAAGCAATACCGTGAAATTCCGAAAATAAGCCCCTCCATGTATAAGCCCCTCCAAATATAAGCCCCCCAAACTCGTAACGCAAAAAACCCTTCGTTATATTGCCCCTCCAAATATAAACCTCCCCCCCTCGGGGGGGGGGGGGGGGGCTTGTACTAGGAAATTGCCTTCAAATACAAAGTAAAACAAAGCAAAAACGGTAAATTTCCTTCCAACTATAAGGCTTGCCCAATCGATTTTGAAACGCAAATTTCCCTCCGTAGATAAGCCCCTCCGAAAATAAGCCCCTCAAAAAGGGGTATTTGCCAATGGGTAAATTACACCTTACCATATTAACAGATCACGCCAATATATGTTTATATATCTGAGAGGTTTAAAATTTTTGCAAACAGCTGTATGTATATATATATATATATATATATATATATATATTTAGCATTCATCCAAAAAAGAAAAAATTTCCCGGCCCCCTTCCACAGCAGGGCTTTTGTACTTCTTTATAAATTTGAGACGAGCTGGTCGCTACTTCGCAGACTAAGCAGGCTTTTTTTTTCCATTTCAGGAGCCTCTAATTTTAAACATTCGCTTTTCATTACCCTTTCTGGACTTGGTTTGCTAACTATGTGTCTGAGAGCTTCCTGGAGTCTCCTATCTTGTATCTAGCCTGGCCTGGCTTGGCGACGCAATTGTACAATGCGAACCTTGGATTAGGGCCCGCGGGAGCCACGTGCTTTCTCGCCCACAGTCCAAAAAAAATGCCTTTTCTGCAGACTAAACATGCGATTCGTGCGAGATGTTGGAGGCGAGGTATCGCGTTAAGCACTCATTTTACACCGGAAAAGAACCTCGATATAACGAAGAGTGTGTAACTACCCACGACCCACGACATTTAGCTACACTCTATTAAAGGAAACCTCGTATGTAATAGCGAACCGTTTTGCCAGCAAAGTTAGAAACTGCGATATGTGAAACTTGATCTTTTGCTGAAAGACTGTTAGTATCGCTCGGAATAAAAGGCTTTTAAGCGAAGGACAGGAAATGAGACCCTTTCCGAAATTTCGGAGACAAAAAGACCGATTTGTCACAACTGAGTTTTGTTCGAGTGACTGTATTGTTTTTCCTGTAGTAAATGTGATATGTAAGAAGATGCAATGTCATTCTTTCTAGCGGAATAACTCTGTTATAGTGCTAGCTTAGAAGTAACTTAGTCTGGAAAGTCGCTCGGGTAATGCTGGCGCCAAATTTGAGAGACACAAACCTTTATCTATTTTTTGGGCGAAAAAATATCGAAAAAATATTGAGATTTCAAGCGAAAATGCTAGAGTACAGTCGCGTGGGCTTAGCCTTTACGTGGTATGCATTTTATTTTAAGTTTCCTCCTCTAAAAACCTTTACAAGAAAAACATTACAGCTGTCCTCAGAAGGTATCATAGTTACAAGAGGTAATTCTTACGAGAAGATTGTCCCGTCTCGATGCCTCTCATCATTGGACAGCAAAACTTTAGTTATTGCGTGGCGGCCTAGTTGGATGGCGTTTAACCAGATGTTTAAAAAAACTGTCTATGCCTTTGTATGGTTTCCCGCAGTAAGGACATGTCGAGAGCCGTCTGCTTTGACTCCTCCCGTGAACTATTTTGAGATGCGTCGCCAAAGAAAATACTTTGACGTTACACAGGAAACAAGCTATTTGCGCTGTCTTGCAGTACATGACGATTTCCGACACGGCAAGGCAGAAAACCGACAAACGAACTGGGACTTAATGTACTTGTGAGGTTTTCACAGTGCGGTTTGTCAAAATTAGGATACAGAGAGCATGCGCTCTATCATCAAAACTCGAACGAACTAGGGGAGTGTAGCAAGGGTTGATAAGTTTAGATTTTCTTTTCTCAACACCGTGCTATACTTTGAAAATTTTTTGTACTCGAGCATATATAAACCACATTTAGCTTTTTTTTTTTTGGCGTAATCCCATTCTCCCATTCTCCTTGGCGCCATAATTTACAATTTATTTTTAGTTTGACTTTATGGTTACAGTAAACACCCGCATATAAGAACCTAGTGGATTACGAACCTCCTGGCAGAAATTTGCAACTTAAATGCCCCAAAATACAAGAACCTGTTTAGCCAAGCGAGATCAAGCGGGTTCGGATCCCGAGACCTCGAGATAAGCGGGGGAGCTCGGCCGTGGCGGTGTATATTTACGAACCAAACCCAAGTTTACTATCTTTGGGGTAATCAATAATCAGTTATCTCCTTTATCGAAATTAAGCACCTTATTAAGAACTTACTTAGCCTAAATTGCCGATAAGTACCCCAAAATACAAGAACCTATTTTGCCAGACCTTAATAACAAGGATAGGCTCTTATCCCGGGGGGGGGGGGGGGGGGTACTTTAGGAATTTCTTGGTGGGGATGTGCCGCTGGGACCCTGGAACCCTTAACCTATACCAGAGCTAGTTCAGCTGAATTTTGCTACCCTATACTAGAGTAAACTCCCCAAATCCCCCCTATCATAGGGTAGCTGTTTCCCTAGTCTAGAAAAAATCTTCAATCAACTGATCAGTTTCCTGAAAAATGATACCCTATTCTAGACCCAAACGCTCTGATTTATACACCCTATCCTAGAGTAAACTGCTTGAAAACCATACCCTTCACAGCGGCACATGCCTATATAGCCCATATATGGCAGTACCCCCCCCTCCCCCTCCCGGGGTAGCGTGTTAGTACGAGAAATATTAGCAGCGCGTAGGAACTGTTTTTCTAGGAAATTATTATTATAACCCCGAGCAAGGAGATATGTTTTAAGTTCATTAATGCGATGTTTAAACTTAGCGTCTGTAGAGCAGATACGGCGGAGGCGAAGGGCTAAGCTGAACGGAATGGCTTTCTTAGTGTGGTGAGGATGGCATGATGAGCTGAGAAGGTGCTGATCTGATGTTTACCCTTTTGTTTCTGTGTCCCTGGTGTGGTCCTTAGATAGGGTAGCTTAATTGTATTATCTAATACTGGAGTGTGAAAACGAACGGTTTATTTTAAACTTGATGTATCCGTTTAAGTATTAACAAAATGATTTTGCAACAGAAGTTTTATAGCCGCTAAGCGGGTAAATACTACGTAACGCCTCTTCAAGCCACATGTTTGTTTTTTCCTTGAATAGGGCGTCATTTTTCGGCTTTGGGCCTTAAAAAGGGTATCAGTTTTCGCCTTCTTAGGCCTTAAATAGGGTTAGGGTTCACGAACCTTCGCGGCACACCCCTATCCAAAATTCGCGGGAGTATCCCCCCCCCCCCCCGGGCAGATTTCGCGCCAGTGTCGCTCCAAAGTCACACTTATTCAGTTTAATAGGTTCGGCACATGAAAAGTACGGCGTCTGAGGCTGGCCTTAATCTTTTTACTTCAACGCCGTTACACATTTGATAGTTTCTGTTTCTGCTACGTAGACCCATTAACATATTGCCATGGCTGAAATCCTCGGACCTCCTGGTTTTATTTTTTAAGCTACCAGATTCAATTTTTATGCGACTCTCTCATGGTACTTTTTCAACCAACATGGCGAACGTGACGAGATTCAGGGATCTGCCGCGTTCCTTTAATAGCTTGCCCAAACGCGCCCATGACATGATAAATCACACCCTAAAGACAAAAATAGAATGGTTAGGGTCCTGTTAGGGTAGGGTAGGTAGTAGACAAGTTTAGCGCACCAACGTTCAATATGGGATGAAGTAAACAGTTAAAATACTTCTTTAATTATAATGCCTTTACCCATCTTGTCGCTAAGCTATGGTCAATTTAAATGCTATCTCTCAGAAAATTTTCTTGATTAAAATTTAAAAATATCTACTTAAACCCACCATGGTGAAGGTTTTTTTGTGCTCAACAGTATAAATACCGGAAGTAAGAGTAAACTTGTTCATTTCTGCAACGGACAACAATCGACAACAGAATGGCGACAAGATCAGCAGCAAACTCGAGTCGAAAAATTGTGATTTTTGCGCGTGAAGTAGCCAGTGCGGTTGGACGACATAGATATCAATCACGACAAGGGACTTTCCGTGAAGTATGGCTTCGATCGCATCAGCAGTCGTTTTGCTTTGCACATGCTTTGCAATTTAAAGATGATCTTTGTCATCTGTTGACACAAACCGAGGAATTGAAAACTCAATTTCCCTCGCTGGAAGGGGAAGTCGAACTTGTCGATTTCGGTCTTGTACTCAGGAAAATAATCTGTGATGTCTCCTTGAGAAAGGTTTACCACCAAATTCTCTCATTTCTGAAAGGAAAGCTCTTTAAAAGCACCAAAGAGGAACAATTGTTGGTCAACGCAAATGTCGTGGAACAAATAATTGCAGAGGAAGTGAAAACACTGTGCAAAAATGAGGAGAAACCGGTCGAATCCATCGTGAAAGAGATCTGTGTTAAGACAGGAGTTGAAAAGAAAGAAGTGGTCGAGGCAGTGGAGTCCAAAATTACCAAAGATCGAGGAACGCAACTCGAAAAGAACGCAGTGTTAGATTTTGGAAAAGAGAAAGGACTTGAAATCGAACGTCCGCTTGTACCTGAACTGTATTACAGGGACATGGAATATGATGGTATTACTTGGTGTGTATGCGGTAAAGTTGATGAAGAGACAGAGGATACCGTCATTGAAGTAAAGAACCGCAAGAGGCGTTTTACATGTCCTGAATATGATTATATTCAGCTTCAGAGCTACTTGTTTATCACCAAGAAACCGAAAGGGGTTTTACTTGAGAGGCTGAGAGGGCAAAATAGAGAAACATGTTTTGATTTCGATGAGGAACTTTGGAAAGAACTTACAAGTGAGCTAGCTGAATTTGTTGGCGAATTATCAGAGGCAATGAATATGAGTAAACAGACTTTGTACGGGTATTGTTCTCCACGTAAGAGAGAACACGATAAGATGTCCCAGAGTGAACTTAGTTTCCAAGCAACAGAAGAGGAGCCAGAGCCTGTGAAGAAGTGAACACTGGAGGAATCCAAAGACAGTTCAGTAATTACTGAGGTGGAAAACAAACAGCAGGCTGGCTCTAATGAAATTTAAAACTTGCCTATACAAAATAAATTTAGTTGGAGTTCATTGTTTCAAATTCGGTACAATGCAGATCTGAGAGGCTTGAAATGTTTGCAGATGGTGAAATCACCGCTTTTACTTCTTGTACTGGAGACAGATAATATAAAACAAAGGACCTCTTTGCTTTCTGTTCAGAGCAAAATCTGTTTGGTATTGTTTCATGGTTTTTGTTGTTTTGTTTTATGTCATCAGTGTCCGGTACAACTCCTTTTGGGGACACTTGAGGGGCTTCCCACTAGAATTCCATTGTTAGATCAAGTTATTCCAGATTAGCATTATGGCAGTGAAGGGTTGTTCGTGAAAACTCTATAACTAATTTTATTTTCAAACCTATTGGTCAGCTGGCTAGTTCTGACTTTTGGAAAGCACCATTAGTCTGTCCTGGATAAATAGCTAGAAGGGAAAGTCACAGCTGTGCATGCAATGAGACGTATCAGGGCTGTGTGCATGTAAAACCCTCTGGCCCCTGGTGCCTTATTTTTGCTTTTTGGGTGACTAGGAAATCTTAGTCTTTGCATAACAATCAATGCTGGGCACCCCCGGCTCTTATATGCGGGTGTCTTCAAGTGTTAACATTTCCGGTGCTTTGTGGTGAATAGCGTTCACTACAGTACACTCTGTCTTTTTTATAAGAAAGTTGTATTACCGGCCCAGGCTGAATATTCCTATTTTTCTGCCGATTTTAGGCTGAAAATATTCTTGTAATATTCTTAATTATAGCTTATGACATGTCATTTTGTTTGGACTTGACACTTGTTTGGTGTCTAGATCTGTATCGCGTTACATTGTGCAAGGTCAAGATGTCACGTCAGACGACGCTTGGCGATGAGGGAAGAGCGTGAAAACAATGGAACAGAGACTAAAAACATTTGATCGCTGTCAAGTCCAAACAAAATGACAAAATTCTACTCCATTTGTTTTCTTTTACTTGACGCAAAATCGGTTGTTCACGTTGTTTCCGACATAAAGCTTGTTCATAAAATCAGCAGGGAGCGTTTTTAAAATGTTTTTTGAGCTTTATTTGGTTCATACAAATTTATGACTTGTCTTTTTAAAAATCCAAATTAAACTTCACTGAGTCAGGAACCTGAGGAGCTAGGACCGTACAGGAAAGAAATAAAAACACAGCTGCTTTAGGGTTGTTGTTCAGCTAAAATATTTTTATTAGTTCTTCCTGTAGTAGTCTATTTTCATCTACAAGTAAACTGAAGAGGTAATCACCGTTACTCTGGTTATCCATCAAAAGTTCCACGAAAAAATTAATAAAAGTGGCGCTAAATATAGATTTTTTTAAATTGCTAAATTACTGATGTTGCCAAAATTTCATGTAATAAGGTAGCTTATAAAAGGGAGTTCCCCCTCCCCCGGGATAAAAAAGCAACAAAAAAATCACATCAACTCTCGCATAACTTGTTTGGCCACATGTGAAATTCGACCTTTGAACCGGGCCTATCAGTATGTTGCGTTTAGAATATTAACGGAAATGACTCTCTGACATTGTAACACTGCCAAACATCTGTAATAAAAGAGTGCCTTCTCAAAAAATATCACACCTTCAGCTATTAAAGGACATGGCTTTAGCACGCGTTTTTAGGGGAGCTCGTATTTCTTCCCTCCCCTAAAAACGCCTGCGTGGGAGGCTAGAGATGGCTGAGAGTCAAGTTTTTACGGTAATTTCAGTTCGCAAGCAAAGATACATTTCTTTACCGTCTACGCTGTAGTCTTTTGAACAACTTATGCTAAAAGAAGTTTCCTACTTTTTCTTTGAATAGCTGGAAGTGAACGATCCTCAGGTACGAGCCTTTGCAGAGGAACTTGTTAGTTATCTACAAAACCGCCTGGCGGAAATCGATCTGGTAATTTGTCGTTTTTAATTCACTATGGTAGTTTGTGCAATCGACTTTCTAATGTAACACCCAACATGATTGCCGTATTAGTTTTAATTCCGATTTTACCTTTCAGATAAACCCGGGGCTGGATCATTTCGATAGGTGGTAAGTAATAACTAGCGGTGACACTAAATGAACAGAGTTCGGTTTCACACAAAACTATGATTTTACTTTAGGTATCGTTAAATTGATAGATAATTTTCTATGGCTAGGCAGGCTAGGTGGTGTGAGGTGGACTTTTTTCTCTTGTTGCGCGACGGATAAATCGTTTCTTTTTTCTAACCTAGGGACCAGATGATCGTGTTAACAGCACTATTTTGTGCACTTCAGT